>NC_057398.1:14502716-14802716 GCF_019320065.1 Cervus canadensis
GCTTCATTAACTATGATAAAGACTTTGACTGTGTGGGTCAAAACATACTGTGGAAAATTCTTAAAGAGATGGGAATGCTACACTGCCTTACCTGCCTCCTGAGAAAGCTGTATGCAGGTCAAGAAGTCACAGTGAGGGGGGAGGAGCCAAGATGGCGGAGGAGTAGGACGGGGAGACCACTTTCTCTCCTACAAATTCATCAAAAGAATAACTGAATGCAGAGCAAACCTCACAAAACAACTTCTGATCGCTAGCTGAGGTCATCAGGCGCCCAGAAAAGCAGACCATTGTCTTCGAAAGGAGGTAGGACAAAATATAAAAGATAAAAAGTGAGACAAAAGAGCTAAGGACGGAGACCCGTCCCGGGAAGGGAGTCTTAGGCGGCCTTGCTTGGGCTAGGGTCCGAGCCTGAGTGCCCTGAGGTCAATCGGAGGGAGCTTCTGTGAGGTGCCAACTTGAACTGTGGGAGACCAAAAGAGAGAAAATTAACCGGCCGGAACACACTGCCAGCCGCTCGCAGAACAAAGGGACGGAGAAAGTCCCAAGAAGAGGTCGCAGGCTGCGGACCCGCCCAGCCCCGCCGGAGGCAGGAGGCAGGGGGGAGGGGAAGGTCGCGGTGAGACACAGGGCGCAGGCACCCGACCAGCGCGGGCGGGGACTGGGGCTGGGGACGCAGAGGGCGGAAGGCGCGCGCGCACCCGACTGGCGTCAGCGGAAACTGAGACTGGGTCCGCGGAAGGGAGTGAGTGTGCCACACCTGGGGATAGTGCGCCCATCAAGCCCCTCGCTGCCTGGACCGCTCTGACGGGGAAGGCACAGAGAGCAGGCGCAGCTTTTCCTTCCGCGCTTTTGTGTAACACCCGAGGGCTGGAACCTAGCGCAGCGCGGGGCGCGCTCCATATAGAACAGCCGGGAGCCTGAGCAGCACAGACGGAGAAAGCAGCGTCAGCCCCTCCCGGCAGCGCCAGCCCGCCCCCACAGGGCCAGCCCCTCCCCGCAGCGTCAGCCCCGCCCCGCAGCGCCAGCCCATCCCCGCAGCGTCAGCCCCTCCCAGCAGCGCAACGGAACTAGCTACCTGAATAAGAGTCCACCTCCGCCCGCCTGTGTCAGGGCGGAAATGAGGCTCTGAAGAGACCGGCAAACAGAAGCCAAATAAACAAAGGGAACCGCTTCAGAAGGGACTGGTGCAACAGATTAAAATCCCTGTAGAAAACACCGACTTCACCGGAAGGGCCCTGTAGATATCGAGAAGTGTAAGCTGGAACGAGGAGCTATCTGAAACTGAGCCGAACCCACACTGACCGCAGCAGCTCCAGAGAAACTCCTAGATATATTTTTAATTTTTTTTCTCTAAGTAAGGAAAAAAAAAAAAATTTTTTTTATTCTTTTTATATTTTTTCTTTTTTATTTTTTCTCTTTTATTTTCCTTTAAAATTCCCTATTACTCCCCCATTACTCCTTAACTTTCATTTACATAGATTTTTATGATTTTTTTAATTAGGGGAAAAGAAAAATTTTTTTTTCTTTCTTTCTTTTTTTTTGTTTTTTTTTCTTTTTTTTCTTTTTCTTTTTTTTCTTTTTTCTTCTTTTTTTTCCTTTCCGTTTTCTCTTTTATTTTCTATTTTTCTTTTTCTCTTATTTCTTTTAAAGTCCTCTAGTACTCCTCTACTACTCTTCATTTTCATTTTCACTACACTATAACCTTACCAAAAAAAAAAAAAAGAGAAGCCCTATCTTTAAACCGAAGATTATTCTCTCCCAATCTTGACTCTCTGTTTTCTACCTCAGAACACCTCTATTTCCTCCTTTCCCCTTCTCTTCCCCAATCCAATTCTGTGAATCCTTGTAGGTGACTGGGCTACGGAGAACACTCTGGGAACAGACAGCTGCGTAGATCTGTCTCTCTCCTCTTGAGTCCCCCTTTTTCTCCTCCTGCTCATCTCTATCTCCCTCCTCCCTTTTCTCCTGTTCATGTAACTCTGTGAACCTCTCTGGGTGTCCCTAACAGGGGAGACTCTTTTCGCCATTAACCTAGAAGTTTTATTATCAGTGCTGTATAGTTGGAGAAGTCCTGAGACTACAGGAAGAATAAAACTGAAATCCAGAGGCAGGAAACTTAAGCCCAAAACCTGAGAACACCAGAGAACTCCTGACTACATGGAACTTTAAGCAATAAGTGACCGTCCAAAAGCCTCCATACCTACACTGAAACCAACCACCACCCAAGAGCCAGTAAGTTTTAGAGCAAGACATACCACGCAAATTCTCCAGCAACACAGGAACATAGCCCCGAATGTCAACATACAGACTGCCCAAGGTGACACCTAACACATAGACCCATCTCAAAACTCATTACTGGGCACTCCATTGCTCTCCAAAAAGAAGAAATCAAGTTCCACGCACCAGTACACTGACGCAAGCTTCCCTAACCGGGAAACCTTGACAAGCCAATCGTCTAACCCCACCCACTGGGTAAATCCTCCACAATAAAAAGGAACCACAGACCTCCAGAATACAGAAAGTCCACTCCAGACACAGCAATCTAAACAAGATGAAAAGGCAAAGAAATACCCCACAGGTAAAGGAACATGAAAAAAAAAAAAAAATGGCCCCCCACCCAAGGCCCCCGCCCCCCCAAACAAAAAAAGAAAAAAGGAAAAGGGAAAAAAAAAGGGAAAAAAAATAAAGGGGGAATCTACCTGAAAAAGAATTTAGAATAATGATAATAAAAATGATCCAAAATCTTGAAAACAAAATGAAGTTACAGATAAATAGCCTGGAAACAAAGATTGAAAAGATACAAGAATTGTTTAATAAAGACCTAGAAGAAATAAAAAGAGTCAATTAAAAATGAACAATGCAATGAATGAGATCAAAAACACTTTGGAGGGAACCAAGAGTAGAATAACGGAGGCAGAAGATAGGATAAGTGAGGTAGAAGATAAAATGGTGGAAATAAATGAAGCAGAGAGGAAAAAAAGAAAAAAAAAGAATCAAAAGAAATGAGGACAACCTCAGGGACCTCTGGGACAATGTGAAACACCCCAACATTCGAATCATAGGAGTCCCAGAAGAAGAAGACAAAAAGAAAGGCCATGAGAAAATACTCGAGGAGATAATAGCTGAAAACTTTCCTAAAATGGGGAAGGAAATAGCCACCCAAGTCCAAGAAACCCAGAGAGTCCCAAACAGGATAAACCCAAGGCGAAACACCCCAAGACACATATTAATCAAATTAACAAAGATCAAACACAAAGAACAAATATTAAAAAGCAGCAAGGCGAAAATTCACAAAATAACACACAAAGGGATTCCCATAAGGAAAACAGCTGACCTATCAATAGAAACCCTCCAGGCCAGAAGGGAATGGCAGGACGTCCTGAAAGTAATGAAAGAGAATAACCTACAACCTAGATTACTGTATCCAGCAAGGATCTCATTCAGATATGAAGGAGAACTCAAAAGCTTTACAGATAAGCAAAAGCTGAGAGAATTCAGCACTACCAAACCATCTCTTCAACAAATGCTAAAGGATCTTCTCTAGACAGGAAATGCAGAAAGGTTGTATAAACGTGAACCCAAAACAACAAAGTAAATGGCAACGGGACCACACCTATCAATAATTACCTTAAATGTAAATGGGTTGGAATGCCCCAACCAAAAAGACACAAGATTGGCTGAATGGATACAAAAACGAAGAACCCCTATATTTGCTCTACAAGAGACCCACCTCAAAACAAGAGACACATACAGACTGAAAGGAAGGGCTGATTGCGAAAAAAATATTTCATGCAAACGGAGACCAAAGAAAGCAGGGAAAGTCGCAATACTTCATATCAGATAAAATAGACTTTCAATAAAAGCTTGTGAAAAGAGAGGCAAAGAAGGACACTACATACATGATCAACAGGATCAATCCAAGAAGAAGATATAACAATTATAAATAATATATGCACCCAACATAGGAGCACCGCAATATGTACGGCAAACACTAACGAGTATGAAAGAGGAAATTAATAGTAACACAATAATAGTGGGAGACTTTAATACCCCACTCACAACTATGGATAGATCAACTACACAGAAAATTAACAAGGAAACACAAACCTTAAATGACACAATGGACCAGCTAGACCTAATTGATATCTATAGGACATTTCACCCCAAAACAATCAACTTCACCTTTTTCTCAAGGGCACACGGAACCTTCTCCAGAATAGATCACATCCTGGGCCATAAATCTAGTCTTGGTAAATTCAAAAAAATTGAAATCATTCCAGTCATCTTTTCTGACCACAGTGCAGTAAGATTAGATCTCAATTACAGGAAAAAAAATTGTTAAAAATTCAAACACATGGAGGCTAAATAACACACTTCTGAATAACCAACAAATCATAGAAGAAATCAAAAAAGAAATCAAAATATGTATAGAAATGAATGAAAATGAAAACACAACAACCCAAAACCTGTGGGACACTGTAAAAGCAGTGCTAAGGGGAAAGTTCATAGCATTACAGGCTTACATCAAGAAACAAGAAAAAAGCCAAATAAATAACCTAACTCTACACCTAAAGCAATTAGAGAAGGAAGAAATGAAGAACCCCAGCGTTAGCAGAAGGAAAGAAATCTTAAAAATCAGGGCAGAAATAAATGCAAAAGAAACTAAAGAGACCATAGCAAAAATCAACAAAGCTAAAAGCTGGTTTTTTTAAAAAATAAACAAAATTGACAAACCATTAGCAAGACTCATTAAGAAGCAAAAGAGAGAAGAACCAAATTAACAAAATTAGAAATGAAAATGGAGAGATCACAACAGACAACACTGAAATACAAAGGATCATAAGAGACTACTACCAGCAGCTCTATGCCAATAAAATGGACAACTTGGATGAAATGAACAAATTCTTAGAAAAGTATAACTTTCCAAAACTGAACCAGGAAGAAATAGAAGATCTTAACAGACCCATCACAGGCAAGGAAATCGAAACTGTAATCAAAAATCTTCCAGCAAACAAAAGCCCAGGACCAGATGGCTTCACAGCTGAATTCTACCAAAAATTTAGAGAAGAGCTAACACCTATCTTACTCAAACTCTCCCAGAAAATTGCAGATGAAGGTAAGCTTCCAAACTCATTCTATGAGGCCACCATCACCCTAATTCCAAAACCAGACAAAGATGCCACAAAAAAAGAAAACTACAGACCAATATCACTGATGAACATAGATGCAAAAATCCTAAACAAAATTCTAGCAAAACAGAAATCCAACAACATATTAAAAAAATCATACACCACGGACCAAGTGGGCTTTATCCCAGGGTAATGCAAGGATTCTTTCAATATCCGAAAAATCATTATCAACTAATACACCACATTAACAAATTGAAAGATAAAAACCATATGATTATCTCAATAGATGCAGAGAAAGCCTTTGACAAAATTCAACACTCATTTATGATTAAAACTCTCCAAAAAGCAAGAATAGAAGGAACATACCTCAACATTATAAAAGCCATATATGACAAACCCACAGCAAGCATCACCCTCAATGGTGAAAAATTGAAAGCATTCCCCCTGAAATCAGGAACAGGACAAGGGTGCCCACTGTCACCACTACTGTTCAACATAGTGTTGGAAGTTTTGGCCACAGCAATCAGAGCAGAAAAAGAAGTAAAAAGGAATCCAGATAGGAAAAGAAGAAGTGAAACTCTCATTGTTTGCAGATGACATGATCCTCTACATAGGAAACCCTAAAGACTCTACCAGAAAATTACTAGAGCTAATCAATGAATATAGTAAAGTTGCAGGATATAAAATTAACACACAGAAATCTCCTTTGCATTCCTATATATTCCTTAACAATGAAAAAACAGAAAAGAGAAATTAGGAAACAATACCATTCACACATTGCAACAATATTTAAGAATAAATACTTAGGAGGTATTCTACCTAAAGAAACAAAAGACCTTATACATTAAGAATTACTATAAAAACTGATGAAAGAAATCAAAGAGGACACAAACAGATGGAGAAACATACCGTGTTCATGGATTGGAAGAATCAATATTGTCAAAATGGCTATTCTACCCAAGGCAATCTATAGATTCAATGCAATCCCTATCAAGCTACCAACGGTATTTTTCACAGAACTAGACCAAAGAATTTCACAATTTGTATGGAAATACAAAAAACCTCGAATAGCCAAAGTAATCTTGAGAAAGAAGAATTGAACTGGAGGAATCAACCTGCCTGACTTCAGACTCTACTACAAAGCCACAGTCATCAAGACAGTATGGTACTGGCACAAAGACAGAAATATAGATCAATGGAACAGAATGGAAAGCCCAGAGATAAATCCATGAACCTATGGACACCTTATCTTTGACAAAGGAGGCAAGGATATACAATGGGAAAAAGACAACCTCTTTAACAAGTGGTGCTGGGAAAACTGGTCAACCACTTGTAAAAGAATGAAACTAGAACACTTTCTAACACCATACACAAAAATAAACTCAAAATGGATTAAAGATCTAAATGTAAGACCAGAAACTATAAAACTCCTAGAGGAGAACATAGGCAAACACTCTCTGACATAAACCACAGCAGGATGCTCTATGACCCACCTCCCAGAATTTTGGAAATAAAAGCAAAAACTAAACAAATGGGATCTAATGAACTTTAAAAGGCTTTACATCTACAAAATGAAACGATAAGTAAGGTGAAAGACAAGCCGTTCAGATTGGGAGAAAAATAATAGCAAACGAAGCAACAGACAAAGGATTAATCTCAAAAATATACAAGCAACTCCTGAAGCTCAAATCCAGAAAAATAAATGACCCAATCAAAAAATGGGCCAAAGAACTAAACAGACATTTCTCCAAAGAAGACATACAGATGGCTAACAAACACATGAAAAGGTGCTCAACATCACTCATTATTAGAGAAATGCAAATCAAAACCACAATGAGGTACCATTACACAGCAGTCAGGATGGCTGCTATCCAAAAGACTACAAGCAATAAATGCTGGAGAGGGTGTGGAGAAAAGGGAACCCTCTTACACTGTTGGTGGGAATGCAAACTAGTACAGCCACTATGGAAAACAGTGTGGAGATTCCTTAAAAAACTGGAAATAGAACTGCCATATGACCCAGCAATCCCACTTTTGGGCATACACACTGAGGAAACCAGATCTGAAAGTGACACGTGCACCCCAATGTTCATCGCAGCACTGTTTATAATAGCCAGGACATGGAAGCAACCTGATGCCCATCAGCAGATGAATGGATAAGGAAGCTGTGGTACATATACACCATGGAATATTACCCAGCCATCAAAAAGAATTCATTTGAACCAGTCCTAATGAGATGGATGAAACTGGAGCCCCTTATACAGAGTGAAGTAAGCCAGAAAGATAAAGAACATTACAGCATACTAACACATATATATGGAATTTAGAAAGATGGTAATGATAACCCTATATGCAAAACAGAAAAAGAGACACAGAAATACAGAACAGACTTTTGAACTCTGTGGGAGAATGTGAGGGTGGGATATTTCAAAAGAACAGCATGTATACTATCTATGGTGAAACAGATCACCAGCCCAGGTGGGATGCATGAGACAAGTGCTCGGGCCTGGTGCACTGGGAAGACCCAGAGGAATCGGGTGGAGAGGGAGGTGGGAGGGGGGATCGGGATGGGGAATAAGTGTAAATCTATGGCTGATTCATTTCAATGTATGACAAAACCCACTGAAATGTTGTGAAGTAATTAGCCTCCAACTAATAAAAAAATTAAAAAAAAAAAAAAAAAGCAGAGGCATTACTTTGCCAACAAAGGTCCGTCTCATCAAGGCTATGGTTTTTCCAGTGGTTATGTATGGATATGAGAGTTGGACTGTGAAGAAAGCTGAGTGCTGAAGAATTGATGCTTTTGAACTGTGGTGTTGGAGAAGACTCTTGAGAGTCCCTTAGACTGCAAGGAGATCCAACCAATCCGTCCTAAAGGAGATCAGTCCTGGGTGTTCATTGGAAGGACTGATGCTGAAGCTGAAACTCCAATACTTTGGCCACCTCATGCGAAGAGTTGACTCATTGGAAAAGACCCTGATACTGGGAGGGATTGGGGGCAGGAGGAGAAGGGGATGACAGAGGATGAGATGGCTGGATGGCATCACCAACTCGATGGGCATGAGTTTGAGTAATATCCGGGAGTTTGTGATACACAGGGAGGCCTGGTGTGCTGAGATTCATGGGGTCACAAAGAGTCGGACACGACTGAGCGACTGAACTGAATGCAAAAAGATATTTATCCTCATTTGTAATGAAACTTGAGATACCATTTTTTATCCAGGACATTGGCAAAATGTGAACTGTTGACCATTGCCTGAGAGTGTTGTTAAGATTGTATATCTTTGTCTTCAGTTTGATATAGTAGCTAGCATATATGAAGGGGCTTCCCTGGTACCTCAGCTGATAAAGAATCTGCCTGCAATGCAGGAGACCCCGGCACGATTTCCTGGGTTGGGAAGATCCCCCAGAAGAGGGAGAGGCTACCCACTCTATTGTTCTTTGGCTTCCCTGGTGGCTCAGACGGTAAAGAATCTGCCTGCAGTGCGGGTGCCCTGGGTTCAGTCCCTGGGTTGGGAAGAGCCCGTGGAGGAGGGCATGGCAACGCACTCCAGTATTCTTGCCTGGAGAATCCCCATGGACAGAGGAGCCTGGTGGGCTACAGTCCATGGGGTCGAAAAGAGTTGGATATGACTGATAAGTTGGATAAACACAGCACAGAAAAAATGAAATATCCATATCTTTGACCCACTGGGTCTGGTTTTAGAGATTTAATCCGTAGAATACAAGCATATGTTCAAGAGATATGGACATATAGCTGTTTATTGAAGCATTGTTTATACAGTAAAAAATTGAGTTCAACCTACATGTCCATCAGTACCCATACTTTGGAATACCGTAAGGAGCAGGTCCTATGCAGTGTGTGGGCTCTGGAATCAGGTTGCCACGTTTGCATTTTGGATCCATCATTTACTGGTTGCATGACATAGGCTTACTTAATTTCTCCGGCCCTCAGTTTTCTCATCTATAAAACAGAAATAATGGAATTTGTTTAATGTGATAAATAAACTAAAATATATAGAACAGTGCTTAGAACGTAAGTACTCAATAATATTAGTTAATATTAAACTATCACTATGCAGTTATAAAACTATCACTATGCAATTCTGTAGAATTGCAGCATGAAAAACCCCAGAGTGATTTAAGTGAACACATTTTAGGACAGTGTGTGCATATGGTATGAGTACCTATTTGTAAATGAAATGTTTAAATGATGTATGTGCATGTATTTCTATGTGTGTGGATAGGTCTGGAATGATAAATGCCAGTTCTAACAGCGGTTATCTCTCTGGGAAGTGAAATTGGGTGGAGGGGAAACGGATTGTTATTAGAGTTTTAAGGAAATATTGTCTTGTATTTTACAAGTACATATTTGTAGCTAAAAAGTTTTCTTTTAAGGTTTCATGGACTGTAAGAATAGTAAAACTTTTGATTAATTTTTGTTAAAAAAACTGAAAAGTTATGTTCTCTAAAAGATGTGCACTTTCCTCTTACTTTCCTTAGTGACTCACTAAGACTTTCCTTGCAGGAACATGCTTACCCAGCGGATGAACTCATGCCTTTGACCTGCAGAGGTCGGGTTAGAGGCCAGGAGCCAAGTCGGGGTGATGTTGATGATGCCTTGGGAAAGTGAGTATTAACAAAGGGTATAACATGGCATCTCAAAGTTCTCAAGTCTTAAGGCATCTTAGAGGCAGTGTGTAATTGTGTATCTGGGAATTGGTTAAATTTCAAAGACTGCTTTAAGTATTACATTAAATTCCTTTATTCCTTTCTGTTATCTTTTGTACAATATTAATCAGTTTACCTCTTAGATCAGTGAAAAGTTGAGTCGTTAAGATGAATGTGACTTTTAGAATGTATATAGTCGTTGACACTTAAAAGGTGTTGATGCATTGATATTTTTTATTTGCTTTTAAAAGAGCTAATGAATATTTCTGTTCACTTGGAAAGATTTGTAGTTATGCCTAATGTGAATGCGGTGTTAAGGCTTTTCAGGTTCTTTTAGTGTTTTGTAGGTTACATGGTGCTGTAGATGCATGAAAGTGCTAGTTAATGGAACAGTGGAAACTGCCAGTCAGTCAGTAGGGTGCAGATAATGTCTTATATGTTCATGGATACAAATATTCAGAATTCTAATGTTTTGTATCTCACTATTCTTGTTTCATAGATTTTCCCTGACACTGATTGATTCTTTGGACACTCTTGTGGTAGGTTTGATTCTTCTTAAATTATTTTATAAATTTCATAATATGTGTGCTTAAGTACTAGGAATATAATTGTAGTACAGTAAGTCTGAAATAGAAGCTTTCAGAATTTAAGATAATTTGATTCTTTGCTTCAAAATAAATCTTTCATACTGTTGAGTTGATAATGTCATGTGAATGTCAAGTGAAATTATGTAGAATCATGGAGATACTTAAAATTTATAGGTATGTTAGCTTACATGATGGCCCCTTAATCAGAAAAGTTTCCTTTTGGACAAGTAGGTTGAAGCTATTGGAAGAAAGTAATTCTAAAAAATGCTCTTGATATTCTTGTTCCAGAGACATGCTGCAATGATACTGAAATTGTAAATTAAAATTTTTATATATTAGGTCCATTAAAAATTTACTTCTTTCTCAAAAGTGATTTTTAATACCAAGTGATCACTACTTGCACTCCTTTTAAACCTGATGGGAGGCAAAGTTATTTAAATTAATTCTCGTTGGGTGTGGTTTGTGATGGCAGAGGGGAATGGCTCACTTCCAGCTGTCATGATTTCTGAATGTAGTATCTTTCTAGTTTTTTACTCTCAGATCATTTATGGTTTAAAAATAGGCTTGTTTCAGAATTTTCCTTAAGGCATAATTCTCAAAGATGAGTTAATGTCTAAAGTATTGATTAATATTTTAAAAAACACAACAAAAAATCTTTGTGGTGGCAGAAACTTTTTAGAGCCTGGCTTTTCTTCCCAATACTGTTTCTACATTTTTATTTCACTGGGTGATTCTTTTCTCTTTTTCTTTTCTGTTTTAATCAGAGACTCTCAACTATATCAGAACCTTAGGAATATTACTTACGAAGTTTAAAAAAATATCCTTCTCTCCCAAGTTATTCTGATTTAATTTTCCTGAAGTGGGACCTGGCATTATTATGTATTTCTCTAAAGCTTCTCTTTGTTTATAAAACTTAGCCATAGTTGAGATATTTTTTGTTGAGAAGTCCATGATTGTTCAGACCTTTTTAGCTGTATCAGAGTCTTGAAAGTTGTGATTTCATTTTTCAGAAATAAAAGGAATGTGTCAACCATATTATAATGACTGTAAGAGAGACTATTGTGTACCTTATTTTTGGTTTTGTAGTCCTATGTATTCTGCTGTGATAGGAGAAGAGAAAAAGATAAATAGGTATCCCAGGAGACACAAATTGCCACCCTGGAAGAAGCTAAGTGGTGTTATTTATTTATAAGTATAGCTAGATGATACACCTCATGTCTGTCTTGATACAGGGGAGTGAGTGAGGGGCAGAAGCTGTGTATTAGGAAAGACCATAGGTGGATGTACATTTGTTTCTCATTCTGTCATCTTGGCTTTATCCTTATATAGTGGAAGCTCTCCATCATCTCTGTCTAAGCTCTTAGTGATTTTTATGAACCTCGACCTCAGATATTTTATGTGTTTAAAATTTTTTTTATCAGAAATGAAGGAGAAAATGTATTTCTAGGCAGCATAACTTCCCTATATTTAGAAATCTACTGGTCTCTAATTGAGCAGCCATTATTATGAATAGGTTCTATTCCGCTTTGAAATTAAACCACTTTGGCATTGGTTCTCAAAGTATGATTCCAGCACCACCAGCATCAGCATCACCTGGCAACTCGTTAGAGATGCAGATTGTAGCGCCTCATCCCAGGCCTGTTGAATCAGAAAGTCTGGGAATAATGCCCAGGAGTGTTTTTTTTTTTTTTAACAAGCTTCCAGATGATTCTAATATATGCTAAAGTTTGAGAACCACGTGTAATGATGCAGTGCTTTTTAGACTTGTTTGCTACATATCACCTGGGGATCTCGCTAAAATAAAATGCAGATTGTGATGGAGTAGACTGAAGGCAGGCCCAAAGCGGTGTTTTTCTAGCAAACTGCCGCTTGGTGGTGCTGTTGGTCAGCAGACCACACTTAAGAGTACTGGTGTAACCTGAGTTCTTGCTCCTTGTGGCAGGGAGTACCAGGAAGTGATCGTATAATATTATGTGATGTTGGCCAAATTATTTAGCTTCTCTGGATCCCTGTTTTCACTTCAGAAGGGCCTAGATTGGATATCTAAGGTACCTATTAATATCTATTTAAACAGAAGAATTAAAAGAAATTAGTTTGAAACTTTTTCCTACATTTAGAAGGAAGGTTGTACATTTTATCAATACAAGTATTTAATATTTCTAATTTACTCTGTGATCATTTTTTGATTTGTGGTTTCTTTATTTGAAAATATTAGAGGACATATCACTTGGGACAGGATGCAACCTTATTGTTTTTATTTTGGTCTTAAGTAGAACTTCTGTTGTCAGAGTTTGATCTTTCAATTTAAACTCTTGTTCATAATTCTAGACGTCTAGTTTCTATTGATTGTAATGAAATCAAACACTAAAACTTTAAATTTACACTAAAGTCAACGTTACCATGAAATCTACAGTGAGAAAGATACTGAACAAATTAAAGGGGGGAAAGGAAGAGACCTGAATTTGTTCTTTGTTATCAGTTAGGAGCTTAAGAAACCCGTCAACTAATGGAGCTGTTAGAATGAATTTTTAGCTAATTATGGACAAAACTCTTCTCATTTTTATTCTTCTTTGAAACAGATAGCGTAGGTACTATTCTTGGGAGCAATTCTCAGGAGATAGACTTTGAAAGAATAATTATATTAAAAAGATGTGTGTGTGTGTGTGGAGTGAGTAGAACAGTTGTGTCTCCCAGAAGTGATACAGGTCTTTGTACATTCGCATTTGTGGCTTCAGAATTTACATGGACTTTGAGACTGAGAAAGAAAAGCGCTCAATTTAAAATCAGGTTTTATATTAACTATACTCAAGGCTTACCCTAAATTTTACTTAAATTTTAGTCAGACTCTTATGTTTTATGCCTAAATTAGAATTTTTAAAATTTTTATTCCCTTTTGGCTGTGCTAGGTCTTCATTGCTGTGCATGAGTTTTCTCTACTTTAGTTGCGGCGAGTCAGGGCTACTCTTTGTTATGGGGCACAGACTTCTCATTGCCGTGCCTTCTCTTATTGCAGAGTGCAGACTTTTAAGCGCTTGGGCTTCAGTAGTTAGGGGGAAAACAGCTCATTAGTTGCGGCTCCTGGACACTAGAGCACTGGCTTAGTAGTTGGGGGTGCATCGATTTAGTTGTTCCTTGCCATGTGGGATCTTCCCAGACCAAGGAGCAACCCTACATTCACAGGCAGATTCTTAACCTCTGGACCACCAGGGAAGTCCCCAAATTAGAATTTTTAGTGAAGTATCAGATCTAATGAGAAAGCACTATAAAATATTATCAAACAAAAAGATCAAACAGCCAGGTAAAGGAAGACTTACTTTTATTGGACCTGAGATCTAAATAACGTCTACTTGTGCAACCTTGATTTAGACTGAAAAATGGACACAGCCTGTGTAATGACAGTGACCCTCTTCTGGAGCTCATTGCAGGCATGCCGAGTTCTTAGCTTGTCAGGATTGTAGACCCGCGTGGTAGTAACGGTCATAATAGATAGTAATGGTGTCGAGCACTTACTAAGCCAGGTGCTTCGGGTGCTCTACTAAAAGTAGTTTGCATACATTACCTCATTTAGGGAAACAAACCTCTGAGCATAGGTATCTCGTCTTTTTGTGGATGAGACAACAGGCTCAGAGATGAGACTAAGGAACCAGAATTCAAATCAGAGCTTGTTCTTTAGCCCAACATTGGACTGCCTCCTCAGTTAGGGGCCATGATGTCCATGGGGTGAAGATGGCAAGCGTTGTATGGTTTAGGATCAGTTGATCATTCCCTGGAGGATGTGCTTTCTTTGGAGACTAAGCAAGTTTTAAAATGATACTTGACGAATAGGGTGGCTTTTGTTTTGTTTGACTTGGGAACCAAATCCCAGTAGAGTTCACCTCTTGGAGCTCTAGGTCATGGGTTATACACACCAGCTAACAGTTCTGATGATGATTGTTTTAAAGTCCTAATGATTTTTCAGTGTGCCTAAAAAAAAGTATATAAAGATTCCTTGGAATATAAATAGGCATTTAATATTTTTCAGTTTTAGATAGTATCACATTTTTATAATATGCTTAAGGGAAACATTTTTTTTTTCTGTGTTATTTTTTATAATCTTAAGGTATTAACTTGCTATTAGTAGCTCATTCTGAGGATATTTTTCTGTGTCTTGGTTGAAAATAACTTTACTTTCAATAATTTTCTTCTCCTAGGTATTAAATAAAACTAAAGAATTTGAAGATGCAGTGAGAAAAGTTTTAAGAGATGTTAACTTAGATAATGATGTAGTTGTATCAGTCTTTGAAACAAACATCAGAGTTCTTGGGTAAGTATGTGAGATACTAAACTCTGATTTTAATAACAGAAGAATAAGGGTATGCTCTTTATTTCTTGGTGGTAGTAAAGCAAGAAATTTCTTATGTTTAAAAAATAAAAGGTGGGATACTGTAAAATAGAGACTGCGGAATGACCCTGCTATATGTGAGGCAGAGTCAGCAACAAGCTTTGGAAATAGTTGCAGACTCAAATCAAAGGTGCAGACTCAAATCAAAGGTTATCTTGTATGTTGTTAAAAAAGGACTGACAACAGGTCAAGTATTTGCATATTAGCTACATCCCAGTTTTTTTTGCCAGTTTATCTATCTTACTAACCTTAGCACTTCTTCAAGCCAAACTGAATTTATAGGATTACCTTTGAACTAACAGTTTGAAATATTCTTGGAACACAGGAAGTGCAGGATTTATTAATTCACGTTTCAACATTATTACATTTTTATATTTAATGGTTATTTTTGTGTTACTGTAACTCATTTCCTTTTGTCACACAAAGTAAGTCTATTAATCAGTTAAATTAAAAAAAATAGTTTTTTAGCTTTTCACAGTTTATTAATCTATTACATTTAATAAAGAGTGGGGAATTTTTGTTAATGTTATACTAGAAGTCAAGAGATTTCATGGTGCTATAATTAAATTTAAAATTTGTTAAAATCAAATGTGTTAAACTTATTAAGATAAATGATTTCTAGGTTGTTTTTTATTTTAAGAAAATGTAAGGTATTTAAGAATGCCAAACCCTTTTGTTGTTGTTGTTTAGTTGCTCAGACGTGTCTTAACTGTTTTGCGACTCCCATGGACTGTAGCCCACCAGGCTCCTTTCTCCATGGGATTTTCCAGGCAAGAATACTGGAGTGAGTTGCCATTCTCTTCTCCAGGGGCCAAACCTTTTACAACAGTTACAACATTTTATTCTTTTTTTTTTTTTTTCATACTGGCCATGGTTTAATAATGGTTTTTATAATGGTTTGCCACAAACTGAGTAGCCAGAGTTAGGTAGGAAATTATGTTCTTCTGTGATTGTTCCTTATGTACTCTAAATTGTTGGTAGCAAGATACCCACATCTGTTTAGGTGATGATGTGTAGGTATGTGTACAATGTGACTAATGTTTCATCTCTCTGGTTGTAGGGGTCTTTTGGGTGGACACTCACTGGCAATCATGTTGAAAGAAAAAGGCGAGTACATGCAGTGGTACAATGATGAACTTCTCCAAATGGCAAAGCAATTGGGTTACAAACTTTTACCAGCTTTCAATACTACCAGTGGCCTTCCTTATCCAAGAGTAAGTAATTCTGAAAAAAGTGGCAGCCTTTGTATACTTTGCTGTTTTGAAAGAATCAATTTTTGTGATCCAGCCATCATTCCTTACCTGCTTAAGGCTGGAAAAAAATTGCTTCAAGCTCTATAACAAATTTATATGACCATTTTGGTTAATTTGCATCTGAATGGTGTGATAATTTAGATTTGTTAAAACTTTTTGTGTCATTGCATAAGGTTATGCTGCAGAAGGAAGAAACAAATGCCAGACTAGAACTTGGGCCCAGAATTATTTGTGCAGACGATGTGGTGGAAGCAGTAGAGCAGGTGTTCATTCTCCAGAGGAGAGAATATTGAGGGAATACAGGACAGAGGGGAATGAGGAAGAAGGACAGCAGTGAAAAGGAGATTGTTCGGAGACTTAGGAGGAGAACCGCAACGTGGTGTATGGTATTAAAAATGCTAGGAAAAGAGTTTCAGAAGGAGACGTTCCAGCAAACATTAGGATAATTAGGGGTAAACAGAGCCTTGAAGGATGTAATGTGGCAGAATAAAGGGGAAGAAGGATTCAACGTAGGTGAAAGTATAGGGACATTCATTGTAAGATTTCCTCTGTTAGTAGTTAAGAAGAGTTGGCAGCACAAGCACAGTCAGTTGAGGGAGTTTTTATTGTTATTATTATTTATTTGGCTGCGTTGGGTCTTTCATTGCCATCCATGGGCTCTTCGGCGTGGCAGGTCGGCTTCTCTCTAGTTGTGGCAGGTGGACTCAGTAGTTACAGCTTGCAGGCTTAGTTGCCCCGCAGCATGGGTTCCTCAACCACAGATTGAACCCTTGTTCCCTGCATTGCAATTGCAAGGTCGATTCTTAACCACTGGACCACCAGGCAAGTCCTAGGAGTTATCCCCGCCTCCCCACCTGCCCAAGAAAATTTTATATTTAAGGTAGAGGGAAAGGAGCTATTGAAGATGGGAAGAACTCTCTACTGATATATTTCATTATTAATAACAGTATTACTCTTTCCTTCTTACCTGGGCCAGGTACCTCAACCTGTTAAATGCTTTATTTGTTTATTTGTTTTCTTTATTGTTGAAACTAATATAATTCTATTCATAAACTATTACAAATGTGTATTTTACTCTTTTCTCTCTAGTTTTTGCTTCAGAGACTTAAAAATTAATCTTACTAAAGCATGGTTTTTATCAAATTGCCCTCAGAAATTTACTGACTCTGCCTTTTGCAGTGAATGTCCTTTAACTTCCAGGTTTCTTTCTGGTTTGGCAACCGACTTCCGTTCTGAGGTTCTCTCATACCCCTACCCCAATGAAATGCATGTTCTGTTTCAGACAAAATAATCTGTTTGTGTTTTTCAAAACACCTAGGGAGTTTTTGGTTTTGTTTTTCATTTCCAAACCTTTAGGCTTGCCATAATAACTTCTCTACCAAGATAAATAAGACTTATTTCCTCCATCAAGAAATCTCTGACTGGAGATCCAGCGCAATATTATATGCTTTTCAAACTGGAGGTCGCAGCCCATTCGTTTACCCTTTGATTTAGTGGATCATGAAAACATCTTTTTTGTTGTTATTAAGAAACAGACTAGTATTAAATTCTTATTTAAATTTCTATCTATTCTATGATATTTTTAAATAGCTTGTCTGTGAATATCCTTCTACACATCTTTTTTACTTATTTCTTCCTTAGGATAAATTACTAGAAGGGAAAAAAGCCATAAAATAGGGAATGCTTTTTAAGGCTTTATGTGCTTATTGACCAGTTGCTCTTCAGAAAGGTTCTACTTTATACTTCTATGTTATGTAAAAGTGCATGGGTCATACTGCTGCCCACACTGTGTATTATCTCTCTTCAGCCAATTTGGGCTTCCCTGATAGCTCAGCTGGTAAAGAATCCTCCTGCAATGCAGGAGATCCCAGTTCGATTCCTGGGTCAGGAAGATCCGCTGGAGAAAGGATAGGCTACCCACTCCAGTATTCTTAGGCTTCCCTTGTGGCTCAGCTGGTAAAGAATCCGCCTGCAATGTGGGAGACGGGGTTCAATCCCTGGGTTGGGAAAATCCCCTGGAGGAGGGAATGGCATGGCAACCCACTCCAGTATTCTTGACTGAAGAATTTCATGGACTGTATAGTCCATGGTGTTGGAAAGAGTTGGATGTGACTTTCACTTTTAGCCAATTTAATGAGGAAAAAATGGAAACATGTTCTAATTTGAAATTTCTTTTGCTTGTGTGGTTTAAAATTTGAAATCTCTTTGCTTATTAGTGTGGCTTAAACTTTCTTGTTAATCTTTTTGTTTCCTTAGCATATTAAAATTGAAATCAAAATTATTTTAAACCATCTAAATGCTTAGTTAATTGAATTTACTTTTAGTAAATATTTTTAGTTTTTATTATAAATGGAGGTGCTGAATTTTGAAGAATCTAGCAGTTCTTCACTTTTGTCATAACATGAGAAGCAGATAAGAAATTGAAACAGAAGCTACTAAGGTCATTATCGTAAAACAAAGTCATATTACTTACTTATCCTCAGAAGTATCAGTATAATTTTTAAAATTATTTTTTTAGAAGAGGACTACAGGTAGAAAATAACTACCTTCCCATCCTTCTTAAATATACTTAGTAAATACTGCTTTTGCTCATGAAAATTGGTACAATCAACCTCCCTTGGATATGAGTACATAGTTGATAATATTTGTAATAATGGTTTTAACACAGAAGTATTTGCTGGACAGAAATGCTATTGAACAGTTAATGGTTATTTTTCTATGCCCACATAAAACCCTAGAGCTCATTTCTGGTCAGCTTGGTTCAAGTTTATATTGTGGTGTTATTTGGCTCATTGAAACATTTTTCTTTGTGTTATTTGTTAGTCTGTCAGCAGGTAACATACTCTATATTTCAGAATTTTAAAACCTGTGAATAAAATTTTAATCTTCTTTTAAATATATACTGTAATTAATTTTTTCTCTATGAAAAACTAATACAGTACTGCTTTTTCACAGATTCTTAGTTAAACCTCAATTTGTTTTAGGACTGGTATAGTTTCCTATTTTGGTACTGACTAGTTCAAACTGTCCAGAGAACACGATTGTTATAGCAGGTATTTGTTTTGTATAATTATTATATTGATACTGAATTTTTATATCCTTGAAGAAGAAGCTAAATGAAAACTTACTCATCCCATGAATAGTATGTGCTTGGAATATACTTTCCTAGATGCTAATCGGAAAGTCAGAAAGGTCAGCAGATAAAATTTCAGTGTTATTTTGTCAGTTATTTTCATGATTTGATTAGAGTCTCAATTGAAAAATAATTCTTATCCAGAAATCATTGTCTCTTGATAATCACCAAGGATGATCTTCTGGTTTTATTTAGATCAATTTGAAGTTTGGTATCAGAAAACCAGAAGCCCGGACAGGCACTGAGACCGACACCTGTACGGCTTGTGCGGGCACCTTGATCCTCGAGTTTGCTGCCCTAAGTCGGTTCACAGGAGCAACGATATTTGAGGTTTGCTTTTCATAGTTTGGTCTCCTGGGTATTGGGCATAAATAACTACTTTATAGCTTCTCTTCATTGATCAAGTATTAAGAGAATCAATTGGATTTCTGTTATCTTAGTGAACATTTTGTCTAAATTTCAGCACATAGGTTTTAATTGTCAAAAGCATAGTATATTAAGTACAACTTTGCATTTTGTTCACAAATTGTAACTTTTTAGTATTATTCTTAGAAAATGCCATAGCTGTATTACTTATATGAAATTTGATGTCACAGATGTCTTGTATGAAATACTGTGTCGCTTTGTTTCATTGTTAGACTTCTGTGTGATCTATTGCATTTCTGAAAACTTCACTAATCTTCTAAAATATAGTGAAATTTTTGCACTTCCTTCAGTGAGAGTCTTATCTGTAAGTTTGTTTACTCCAGGGGTAATATCATTCGTTACCCAGAGACTTAATATCCTCCAAATAGTTTGTTGTTAAACTAGCTATGTCTCACACTTTTTTATTTTAGCTACTTGTTTAACCATGTCATTGGAGTGCAATAGTAACAGTCTGTGTTCAAACGTATGACTTAGAATTGTTTCAGATTCAGCAAATGGTGCACATAGAATGAGCAGAAATAGGGACTGTATAATACTAGCATTTAGAGACATTGGGGCTGAGTATACATAAAACAAGTTTAATGGTCTTTGTGTGGGTGTATGTTCAAAGTATCTTAAGAATGGGTTAATCTTATTTTGTTTAATTTTTATTCTTTAACTTGCTGGCTAATATTTTTCCTTCATTGAAAAAAAATGTCATTCTTTACATCCTTTCTAATTTAATTTGACCTACAAACTCTGAGGTGCATTTGCACTTGAGGAAAGTGAGGCTCAGAGATGCTTGACTAGTGGGTGAAGGAGTGGAACCAGAGTTAGAATCCACGACTTTCTGAATTCAAAGCCCAGCCTCTTTCCACTGGGTTATTTTATATTTTAAAACCATGCTTTTTCTTTAACTTGTTGAATGTGATTTATTATGGAAGAAGCAACCTCATACAGTTGACAGAGACTCAAACTAATACACGACTGGTGAGCTACAGTCGAAGGCCAAATCAAGACGCCTGTTTTTCTAAACACAGTTTTATTGTAGCACAGCCAGCTCATGTATTGATGTTTGTCTGTGGCTGTATTTGTGCTGCAGTGACTGAGTTGAGTAATTGTGACGATTGTCTAACCCATAACGCCTAAAATACTGATTGTCCGGCCCCTGTCGGGAAAAGTTTGTTGACCTTTGGTCTGGTGTATATGAAGAGATCTGAATTCTCACATCATTAATAGCTGTCCTGTAGTCTGGTTTTTTTTTTTTTTCCCCCCCCCCCCCCCCAATGTAGTCTGGTTTTAAACTTTGGTTAAATTGTTGATTTCACTGGTCCTGTTTCTTTAGCTTTAAGATAGGAATAGGGAAATGTAATCTTTATGAAATTTTTTCAGATCTGAAATTACACGATTAAGTAAAGTTGCAATCTGTTTTGTTTCATAAATTCAGCATAAATAGATTGAGTCAAGAATGAAAACTATTTTATACCCTGTTCTTAAATCTGCAGAGTGACAAATTGGTTTAATGATTTCTTTTATAGAAGTACTTCTGCAATGCTGAGTACATTCATGCTCTGAAATTAATTTTAACTTAATTCTTTTGTACATGTTCTTTGCTTTTGTTTTTTTAACATCTTTTCATCCAAAGCCAAGAATTTAATCAGAAAATTTAATGTCCAAGGGATAAAAATAAATGAAAAAAGAGAAAAATGTTATTATAAGGTTATAATTTTGGTACTGTTAAATGAATGCTAGTTGCTTTACTTACTCTTCACTAACGAAGTTGCCTGCTATTTAAAATGTAGGATTTGAAATGCCTGTTCTGTTTCAGAGATGGCATACTAACTTTGAAATTCTCTTTCAATTTTGTGAATGAGCGTATCTAAGGAGATTTTCACTTTGCATTAAGAGATAGAAATTATTTTAATATATGCCAACTGTTTTTATTTCAATAATTCCTGTGTGTAAATGTGGACCTATACTACAAGAGTAGATGGACAAGGATGGTCTCAAAGTGAGATCAATGGCACTAAATAGCATTTTTAGAGTCATTCTTTCTAACTAGACTCATTTGGCTGAAAGAGCCAATATTTTTTACTTGTAAGGAAATTTAATGTATAAGTGATCATCTTTGGAATTTTACTTAATCCTAAAAGTATACTATGGGCCCTTGATTTTTGTTTGGCAAAGATATGCAGTTCTTCAAGTATGCTTTTCTTTTTTATTATAGGAATATGCAAGAAAAGCTCTTGATTTTCTCTGGGAGAAAAGACAGAGAAGTAGTAATTTAGTGGGTGTGACTATAAATATTCATACTGGAGACTGGGTACGGAAAGGTACGTAAGTTGGACTTTTCAAATTAAGCCTTCACATTCTAAAATGGGTTGGGAAATAAAGGATTTTTATTTGTTAAAATAGTCTTTATGACAGTATAAAGCATAATTTCTCACAAGATTGCTAGAATTTTAACAAATGTAGCCAGATTTTCTTCCTTGGTGCCAAATAATAGCACCCTTATTCCAGATGGCTTAATATCCTATTTCATACCTTATAGCATTACAGATGAAACAATAGAACTAATTTCTTTGAGAACCAGAGGAACAGAATACCTTAACCATCTCACATCAAAGTGTGATTAAGTGGAAATCTATATTTAATAGTACTATCACCAATCTTTTTTTTTTTTCCTACCACCAGAAATTGTGTATACCATGGTAACTAAGAGCATAGACCCCAGAGCCATATTTTTGGAATTCAAGTCATGTGATCTTGGGCAAAATATTTAACCTCTGTGTGCCTCTGTATCTGTGAAAATGAGAATAATAGTACTTACTTCATAGAGTTATTATGACTTTGTTGTGTTGATTTTTGTTTTTTGTGTTTTTCTATAATTTTTATTGGAGCAAAATTTTTATCGTATAGTTGGTTTACAGTGTTGTGTGTCTGCAGTGCAGCAGTCAGTCAGAGTTATTATGATTAAATGAGTTAAAATCTCGGGAAGATCCCCTGGAGTAGGAGTAGCAGCCCACTTCAGTATTCTTGCCTGGTAAATCCCATGGACAGAGGAGCCTGCCGGGCTACAGGCCATAGGGTCGCAGAGTCGGTCACAGCTGAGTGCAGACACACACACGCGGCACAAGCACTCGGAACAGTGCCTGGCGTGTGCGATGCTTGCTGTGAAGTAAATGCTCACCAATGTGATTTTAATTCCTTTAATCAAAAATTTCACTTTTGGGAATCTAGCCTGAGGAAACAGTATAAAAGGTAGAAAATCATTTGTTCCCAAAGATGTTTATCACATAAAATTACTTGTGGTGGTGGAAAACTTGGAAACAGTCTAAGTGATCATCAGTAAAGAGTAACATCAATGTTTGAGAATTATTTTACATCAGTGTTGGAGTAGTAAGTTATTAAATTGAATTGGATCAGGGGACAAAACATATAACAATGTTTTATGAATAAACAGGATGTAGAATCATATAAAAATATGATCTTTATAAGACAACCCTATAAAACAGGCATAAACAAATGGAAATACACTAGACTATTACTAATGAGATTTGTTTATCTTATTTATACATTTCTCTGTTTCTAAAGGCTTATGTATTAAATAAAAAATAACTGCCCATATTTAAATAAATGAAATTATGTAAATATTAATTTGAACATATTAAAATTATTGCCTCTATTCACTACTGTCTGAAAATTTTCAAAGTGTTATCTAAATGGTCCTTTCCTGAAGCTGATCTGAATCCTGGCCTCAGAATTTTGCAGTTTCTTTTCTTAATTCACTCTCATCATTGGTCCATGCATGGCTCATTTTATTTAGTTCATTTTTAATAATATATTAAGTACTCACAGACCGACCATCCATTACAAAAACAGCTAACTTGACAATATACTACTTCTGCTTATGGTCCTGACTCTCCATGCCTCTGTAATCTCATGCTTCTGTAATCCCATACGTCTGCCTCTAACTGAAATACCCATCATTCTGATCTGTATTGGTCAATCCCTTGCTTTCCTTTTATAAATTTTTATGCATCCATATGTATTCCTTAATGTACATATTTTTGTTTTATTTTTAACTTATAAAAGGATATCATGTCATATGAGACCTTTTGAGACTTTTCACCTAAAATTATATTACTAAAATTCTTGTACTTTGTTGTATGACGTAGTTTATTCTGTTTTGACTTCTGCATAATACTTTATTGTGTGAATAAACCATGAATTTATAAGCATTTAGGTTGTTTCTAGGATTTTACTCTTGTGAACCCTAGTGCTGTGAGTATATTTGTGTTTCTTCTGTTGTACATATATAAAAGTTTCTCTTGTCTATATATCTAGGTAGAATTTTTAGATCATAGGCTAAGTTAAAGTTCAATGATAGGAGATATGTCAGATTGTTTGCTAAAGTTGTTTCCACTTTATACCACTTTAACTTTCACCAGCAACATAGAAGAGAGCCTGTGGATCAGCATCCTCTCTAGTACTTTATATTGTCACACTCAAAGATTTGCCAATCAAATGAGTGTATAGATGATTTCCCATGGTGACTCAATTTGTATTTCTTTGAGCACTGATGATTTGAACACATCTTCACATATATTGGCTATGTGTTTCCTTTTTTCAAAAAAAAAGGGTAAATTCTTACATTTTTGTCCATTTTCTACTGAGTTACTTGTTCTTTTAAAGAATTAATATTGATACTTATATGATACTTATGATCTGTGTGGTACCTGCTGCTGCTAAGTTCTTCAGTTGTGTCTGACTCTGTGCGACCCCATAGGCGGCAGCCCAGCAGGCTCCCGGGTCCCTGGGATTCTCCAGGCAAGAACACTGGAGTGGGTTGCCATTTCCTTCCCCAATGCTTGAAAGTGAAAAGTGAAAGTGAAGTCGTTCAGTCGTGTTCGACTCTTCGCGACCCCATGGACTGCAGCCTACCAGGCTCCTCCGTCCATGGGATTTTCCAGGCAAGAGTACTAGAATGGGTTGCCATCGCCTTCTCCGGTGTGGTACCTATCCTTTGAAATTTATTAAGGTTTTCTTTTGGCCTAGAACATGGTCAGCTTTCACTTGTGCTTAAGAAAAAATATGTATTTTCTAATTGTTGGATATAGAGTTCTATATGTGTCAATTTCTCAGTGAATAATGTTGTGCAGTTCCTTGCTAATTTTTTTTTGCTTGGTGTATTAAGGAATGTTGATAAAATTTCTGACAATGATTGTGCACCTATTAGTATCTCCCTGTAGTTGTATTTTTGCTTTATATATTTTGTTGGCTGCGTTAATTTAAAATTGCTATCTCTTCATAGTTGAACGTGTCATCATTATGTAGTGATCATCTCTAATAATACTCTGTTAAAGTCTGTTTAGTCTGTTGGTAATACAGCTAAGTCAGCTTTATTTTGCTTAGTATTTCCTTGATAGGTCTTTTTCTGCTCTTGCAGATGCTCATGCTATTTCCTGTAAAATTTATAGATTTAAAAAATCCTTTTGTCAGTCTTTGTCTTTTAATTAGTGACTTTATTTATATTTATTGGCATTTTTAATACATTGGATTTATTTATACTATCTTAATTATTATTTCAGTGTGTCTCGCCTTTTTTGTTTCTTTTTAATCCTTTTGTTTTTAATTGAAACCTATATTTACCTTCTAGTGAGACATGAGCTTCAGCCTGCTCTGCCATTTTCTCCCCCTCTGTTCCAACCCTCATCCACTGTTAGTATCCTATAGATATTTAGTTCTTTTTAGTTATGAATGTTTTCTCTTTTTTCTTTTGACCTTAGTGCTGCCCCTCCTCCCTCTTTCATTAAAAGTATTCAACACTAAAGAGGTATTTTGTCACCTGTCCTTTGTATATTTCTTGCAATATCTCTTAGTTTTGCCTTTCTACTTGTATAAATATTTATCCCAACCGATTTTCAGTAGCTTTTAATAGCTTCTGAGGCCGTAGATGCCCAACAATAATTTTATTATGCTTTCATATTTGAGAAAGTTTGGCTGTAAATAATCTTCTGTTCAAGTTCTTTCTCTTCAAATCTTTGAAAATACAACTCTGTTGTCTTCTTGTTGTTTAGTCGCTAAGTCTTGTCCAGCTCTTTTTCAACCCCCTGGACTGTAGCCTACCAGGCTGTTCTGTCCATAGGATTTCCCAGGCAGGAATACTGAGTGGGTTGCCATTTCCTTCCCCAGTGGCTTTTCTTGACCCGGGGATCAAATGCGCGCCTCCTGCATCGGCAAGCGGTTCCGGAGCTACCAGGGAAGCCATTGTCTTGTTAAATTTCTTTTTAAAAACCTGTTATTCTTATTTTTATGTTCTTATTTGTGATCTGCTTTTTCTCCAGGAAAGAATATCAAAGCAGAGAAGTTTCTGAAAATGTAACAATAATTTTAGGTGTTGAATTTCCTTTATTTCTCCTTTTGGTATTCTGTGGGCCCTTTCAATTTAAAATCTGTGTTTTTCATTGCTGAAAGTTGATTTTTTTTTTTTTAAGATATTTTATCTCTTTCATTTTTATCTCTTTTTGCAATTCCTGCTATTACATGTAGTCTTCTGGGTTTGCTGATTTGTTCCTCAGCTATATCTTAGATGCTGTGTATCCTATCCATTATGGAATTTTCTCATGTTTTTATTCCATAATTTCTTCTTGGTTAAAAATTTCTTCTTTTGTATTGCTAATCTCTTTCTTGTCTCTTTAGTGTGTTTATTAGACTAATTTTAAATCTTGGTTTGCCTGTTGTAATATTTTGTACCTCAGATAAACTCTTACTCCAGTACTTTCTTATTTTTAAAAAGTCATGCATCTTAAATGTTTTTGTTCTATAAGTTCATGTTGACTTGTCACCTACTTTGTGGGAAAGATTCCAATTCCTGTCAGCCCCAGTTATCATAGGGATGGATTCTAAGAAGTTTTTAAAAATACCAGTGCCTGGACTCCTAGAGATAATGATTTGATTGGCCTGGAGTATACCCTGGGTATAGGGATTTCTAAGATTATAATTGTAATTATAACTTAGATTGTCATTCATTAGCTTTAAGAGTTTGAAGGAGAAAAGGTTGGGAAGAGAGTATCTAAAATTAGTTCCCATCTCTTTCTGATTTCAGTTCCTTACATAGGACTTCTGTGCTGCCCCGACTTTATTCCTGAGGCTGCCTAGAACGTATGTCTGAGTTGTAGCAGGGGTGGGAGGAGACATGATTATCTTAAGGCAGTGGTAGGAGAGAAACCAGAGCAAAATTCCAGCAGGTTTTCTGCTGTTTGATCCTTCTATAGCTATGCTTGGCTGCCTTCTGCTCCAGAACTAAATCCCTCCCCTCCCCATCCCCCACCAAGTTCATACAGTTTTCTTGTTATTTTCCTTCTTTGGTCTTCTGTGATGATCTTGGAGGAAAAAGCCAGCCGTTATGCTAGCTTCAGCAATGGAACTGTCATGTCTAAACAGCAGCAGTGTTGTTTTCATATCTGTTATAACTGAAGATTGATGGCTAACTGATAAAGGATCCAGTAATTACATAATAATTGCATAATAATAACCTCTAGTGCTTCCTCTTTGAAGTTCCTCATTAGAAAATCAGCTTTAAAAAAATTCTTAAAACTAGTATCTCTGGCTTTTAAATAAGACTTCTGTAGCCAGTTTTACAAAGCAAGAAATTTTTTTAAACATATAAACTATTATCAGTAAAGGAACCTATTGGTCATATAGTAGGGTTAATGTTTCTATAAATGTATAATTTTTACTTTTGACAGTTTCATATTTAGACTAATTTTTCATTCTTAGTGTGTTAGTACCTTATACTCTGTAAAGAATTTTTAAGACTTGTTTAATAAAAAATCACATTTATATGTATTTTCCATAGATAGTGGAGTTGGAGCAGGGATTGATTCGTATTATGAATATCTATTGAAAGCCTATGTCTTGCTTGGAGATGACAGCTTTCTGGAAAGATTTAATACAGTAAGTTGTTCCAATTTTGTATTAATTTTAGAGCCAATTTATAATTTGCCAGATTTTGATAGAAATTCAGTCATTTGAGTGATATTTTGAAAAATTATTTAAAAAATAGATAGTAGTTTTTTGATCAGTATTCTCTGATGTTGGACAGGGACAGGGTAAAAAGCTACATATATTTCAAAAACTAGTTTGCAAAGTAGTTTTTATTTTCTTCTATCATCAGAAGTTTTCAAGATTTTCCAGTAAGTAATAAAATATGTAGATACGAGTTTTACCTAATCTTTTATACAAGGAAGAGAATTTATTGAAATTAGTTACTAGTTAGCTTTCTCCTTTGTATTCTAATTCTTTTTGGAATAGTTAGGAAGTTTGACTTGTTCCTTGACCACACCAAGTATCGGGGCTTTAGAGACTTGAACAAACCAGTGAGTATTTGTTTCAAAAGCAGGTCTGTACATCTTTAAGTCTGGATCAGACTCATAGGCATATTTTTAGGAGTGAAGGAGGAGATTATTGAACCTAATTGGATTGCCTTTGTCTGTAATTAAATCAAACTGAAATTAATTAGAATAAACTCATCAACTGTGTCACCACATTCTTTTCGAAATAATTTACCATTTCTTTGCCCTCTCATGAGTTTACTCACGTTATTGTGGCATAGTGCAATATAGTGGTTGAAAGTATGGGAGCTGTCCTGTCTGGGTTTAAATCCTGGTTGTACCACTGGTTTTGTGATTTTGGGCAAGTAACTTAGATATTTTCCTCTATTCCTTATCCACAGAATGAGAATTATTTATTAGTAAAAGTCCTAATAAGTCATCAGTTGAATACTTTTAGAAACACTATTACATATATCATTTATTAGATTATAACAAGATTTTCTTGAGGTACATGGGGACAGATACTATTTTTTTTGTTGGTTTGTTATCATTCATTGACTCTGACAGCTCAACCTATTGTTGTCAAGGCTGAGAAATGTCTCGGAGAAGATGAAAGAAGGGGAGAAAAATTTTTAAGACCATAAAAGACAGAGGTAGTGGACCACAAGAGTGACAGCACTGATGAGATGCGTTTAGTTTAGGTAACAATTCCTTAGTAAATTTATTCATATGTAAATTCAGGTTTCATTTCTTCACAGTGCTATTTAATGATATGCTGTATTTAGAACAGTACGTCTTTTCTCATCGACTTTCATGAACACATATTGTGACCTTTTTTAGCACTATGATGCCATCATGAGGTACATAAGCCAGCCACCTCTTCTACTTGATGTTCATATCCACAAGCCAATGCTGAATGCTCGGACTTGGATGGATGCTTTGCTTGCCTTTTTTCCAGGTTTGCAGGTAAAAAAAAACCAACAAAACCTCATAATTCTCTTAATACTGAAGTAGAATGATTAAGTGTATTTGTGATCTCCAAAATTGAATTATCAAAACAGAGTCACACTCAAATTTGTGTTAACCTGGATTTTTCTGTGTATATAATGATTGCAAATAACATCAACTCATGCTTTACTAGGTTATTTTGTTGTTATTGTTGGTTTTTAGGTCTTAAAGGGAGATATTAGACCTGCTATTGAAACTCATGAAATGTTATATCAGGTGATTAAAAAACACAATTTTCTACCAGAGGTAAGCAGATCATCTTTAGAATTCTACTTCAATCTATAGATTAATAATTTAAAGGTTCTTCTTTATTTTTCCTGGTTAAATAGTTTATTCAATTAATATATTTTGGGTTTACACAGTATATATTTTTCCTTTTCCTTATGTATTAAGAGAAGTCTAGTTTAGGATAATGCTGACAGTTTATTAATTTAATATTAAAAAATATTCCAGATTGGTATTTCTCAACCTTTTCTAACCCATACCATTGCATGTTGTCTCATTCTAACTTTGACACATACCTGCCAGCTAGGGAGACTTTTGTACTTTTCATTTTCTAAAGTGTATTTTATGAAAACTACATACATTGAATATGCTTTGCTGATCACATGTGCTCCCTGGATATTTGGAAATGTTAGCTCTTCATGCTGTTTAAAAATTGTTCTCCCTGGTTTTTATATGTTAGTAACAAACATTCTTGCTAGCTTGATGCTGCAGGATTTTAATAGCATGCCTTTTGGCTTTCCAGAAATGTACCATAAAAATTTTCCAAATTTGTATATGACCATACTCTTTGTGAGATATCTAAGCATCTCACCAATACAGAAGGCTTCCTGAAGTATTTGTTTCAAGCCACAGAGGATTTGAGATTCTTATTTTAAAAAAGGAAAAAGAGTGCATATGCTAAAATAGAAATAGGAGGGTGAGGGACTTAATAATTACGAGAAAAAAGTGGCAATAAGGAAAAAGGAAAGAAAACACAATGATGTAGGCCATCAGGATGTGTAGTGGCATTACTGAATAATAATTTTTCCTAAGCTTCCTAATAGCCAAAGTGATCATTTAAAGAAGCAATCCCATTTAATTGATAAAAATAACAGCCTCACAAAAGTGAATTGTGATTTTAAGCAATGCAATTTTCATTTCATAGATTGTTATCAATATTTTAACTATTTTTACTTGTCTGTGATCTGATTTACATATTACAGAACTATTTTTTTAAAGCACTTTTGTGAATATTTGTATGTTGTTTTGTCTAGGCATTTACCACAGATTTCAGGGTACATTGGGCTCAACATCCTTTAAGGCCAGAATTTGCAGAAAGTACCTACTTCTTGTATAAAGTAAGCTAATTTAACTCTCTTTTTGCTATTTAGCCTTCATTCTCTGTTGGATAACTCACTATCTTATAATAATTAATATTGGGTTTTCAAAGTCCTTGTTTAATGTTATAATGGTTGGATATATCATGATTCTTATTCATCTAGTTCATAGAGTATTGAAAGATGCAAGAATTGACATCTAAGCTTTATGCCTTTTCAAAACATTTGTTAAGCATTGCATTAAAGAGAAATTTTATATTCTAGAACTGCTTTCTAAAGCATGTCTCTTGCCTTTTTTCAGTCAGGCATCCCTTCTGGGCATTAGAAATTTCATTTAAAGCCTAAGATGTACAGTTGTGCTGCTTTGCAGTTGTGTATTCAAGAAATTCATAAAGCAGATTCATGGCTTATTTGCAGAACTAGGTTCCATGTAACATGTGTTCCAGTGCCTGATACAATGCCTGGCACCCTGTAGGTGCTCAATAAATATTTGATAAATGAATGGTTTTATGGTACTATATAAGCTATGTATATGTATACATATATTCTCCTTTTTAATAGGCTACAGGAGATCCTTACTACCTTGAAGTAGGGAAAACACTTATTGAAAATTTAAATAAATATGCTAGAGTGCCTTGCGGATTTGCTGCCATGAAGGATGTTCGTACTGGAAGTCATGAGGACAGGTAAAACAATTCCTAACCTCCGCTTTCCTCAGGGTAACTCTGAAACAACACAAAATACGATTCTTAGTCAGCTTTCAGATATGCTAAATGCTTTTACAAGGGTATTTGAAGATGTAAATCTTAGTTCATTGTGCTTTTTTTTTTTTAACTCTTAAATAGGCTTATTTTAAATTGTTTGAAAGTTTGTATTTTTGCCATAGTGACTGGCATATAGTAAGTGCTCTAATGATTTTTAAATAGATGAATAAATGATTGTTAAACATCAGAAGCTTGGTCTTTGGAGTATTAGGAAAGTTGGAATTTTCTTCTTTGTTAGTAGTTTTTTCTGCTGTGTAAAATGTTAGAAATCATCAAGGTGATGATAAATGATCTGGATAATAATTCCTGTTCAGTCAAAAGCAGTGTGGTGGTTACTGTGTATATTCTTATTCTGTTATTGATTTGGAGGGCTATGGAGGATTGTTGGCAGGTTATATTTTATTGGATACTGGATAGATGTAGATGACATGGAGCATTCAAGATACAAAAAGCATGCTTTGGTTAATGTGAAAGTCAGTAAAATTCCAGTTGTTCCAGGATCATTCAATTTGGTTGTTTTAACTGTTCAGAACATAGCAACACATGTCTAAATGAACATTAAAATTTGTTCCTTTGGTTAGCAAGTGTTCATTCCACAAATATTTACTAAAATGTCTTACGTGCCAGAGTTACACTAGTTTTTGAAGATTACAGATATAAAGACCTGTCCTTTCTATCTTTGAATCACTGGGGTAGGCAGATAAACAGGCTTGAAAGTATTGTATTCGTGCTATGGATCATATTAAAGGGATGTGAAATGCAGAGTGGGATGTGATATTCACTTAAAGGTTTCTAGAGCATCTTGTGTCCTGAAGGATCAGGACTAGAAAAACGAAAGTGGTAAAAGGAGTTTCCAGCAGAGGAACTAGAGACAGGGGAAACACAACACTCACAGAGCTGTCCCTCAGTCCTTCTCTCAGAGTATTCAGGTAATAGTTGATTAGACTTGAGATCTTCTTCCTTGACTACAACTGATAAGAAATGGATAGGTTTCTGGAAGCAGGCATACAGAAAACACGAAGAAATGAAAGCAGATGGCTTGTGTATTTATCTGTAACATTTATTGGCTGCTTCCTACATTCCATGCACTCTTCTAATTAAACACTTTCTATGTTTAATTCCTTTGATCCTTAAAACAGCCCTCTGAAGTATAATTTCTGTTATGATCTTCATTTTACAGATGAAGAAACCAAGGCACAGAGAGATTAGGGAACTTGTCCGAGGTCACAGAATTAGTTAGATTAATTCTAAATCAAGGCAGATAGGCTTTTGACTATATGCTATGCTGGCAACTCATTGAAGGAACAGTAATTAACTGCCTACTGTATACCAGATGCTACTCTTAGGTAAGAGGATGAAAAGATCAATTAGAATTAGTCCCTGCCCTCCTGTGACTTGTAGTAAGTGAGGAAGGTGGGTATAAAAGAATCCCAAGTCACTCAATTGTGTCCAGCTTTATGTGAACCTATGTAGCCTACCAGGCTCCTCTCCATAGGGTTTCGCAGGCAACAATACTGAAGTGGGTTGCCATTTCCTCCTCCAGGGAATCTTCCTGGCCCAGAGATCAAACCCACATCTCCTGCAAGTCTCCTGTGTTGCAGGCAGATTCTTTACTGTTGAGCCCTAGGAAGCCTGATGTGTGCTAGAGTAGAAAGAAAAGTAGCAGGTGGAGGAATTACAGAGGGGAAAACATGATTTACTATGCCTGGAGAGTTCCATTTTTTCTGAATTTAGCATCCTTTTTTCCCTCCTGCTGAATATTCTTTACATTACATTTCTGGATCTCTTATTGTTGCCTTTGTCCTGTTCTGATTGTATTCCAGTATATAGAGTGTCTCTTAAAATGTCATGTCCAGAAGGAGCGGTACTTGGGGTGTGCTTGGCCCCGCAGCACTATTACCATCTGGGCTCAGCCACAGGATGGGTCATTTTCTGAGGGGCTGATGGGCTTGCTCCCTCTGTCCGCTGTTCCTTATGGTAGCATTGTATGTCTTGGATGCATTTGGTCCAACAAAAGGTTGAGAACTACTAATCTTCGTCATGCCATGTTATTAGATGTGCTTTAGATTTTCTCAGCAGTTTTGTTATGTTCAACACACAGTGAACTTGTGACCAGTTGACCTCAGATACTTAACAATGACTTGCTTACAAATGGATGTTCTCTATTCTGCTCTTAAGCTGACTTTTTTTTTTTTTTTGAAGTGTAAACTTGAGACTTAATACTTATTCCAGCAAAATTTCATTTTGTTGGGGTTTTTTGTGTGTGTGTATCTAGACCAAAAAGAAGGCTTAAATGTCATCTCAGTCATCTAAAAATATATTAGCTAAACAACTATTTTCAGTGATTTTGGGTTTAGATAAGTATGCTATAAAAATTTCCATCTAATACTCTGCATTTGGTTGCTTATTCCCCTACAGATCTACCTTATCGTCTAGCTCACCTATGTCTCCCCTCCCTGCCCTCCCTCCCAGTTTTCAAAGTAGAAATATCTGCATCTTTCTAATAACGATCACTTAAAGAATTTAAGTGACAAAAAAGAATATGAAAATTTTCCTGCAATACTTTCCCTACTTGCCATCCTAAGATTATCACTGTTGGCAGTATTATAAACAGTCTTCCAGACAATTTTAATGGCTGTGTGTTTGCATTTATGTATATAGTTACGGTTTTTAAGTACCAAATAGATTATGTGATACAATACTCAAACTCGATAGCTTTACCTAACTCATACTGCAGTGATCTTATCATGTCTATTCTTTTCTGAGTGTTTACAAATCATCTGTTCCATAATCATCTGTGGAATTTGCCAAAAATCAACATCTTGCCATATATACACTGTCATGTGTAAAATAGATAGTGTAAAATAGATAGTGGGAAGTTGCTAAATAACCTAGGGAGCCTAGCCCTGTGCTCTGTGATGACCTAGAGGGATGAGATGGGGGGTGGGGATGGAAAGGAGATATATATATATAGTTATGACTGATTCACATTGTTTTATGGCAGAAACCAACACAAAATTGTAATTTCCCACCAATTAAAAAATAAATAAAAATTTTAAAAATCAACATCTTGCACATTAGTTTACAGTTCTCAAACTAGCATTTGCTCATGATAGTAACTATCAGCCCTCCAGAAAAACTTAAATTACCGTAAGTGTATTGCAGGTTGACAGGAAAGTATTTTATCTTTTCTATAATGATTAACATCCAAAATGTTCAAAAAAGTTTTGAAACATTATAGGTGAGTTCTAAAATAAAACATCATTTATGTATGGGAAAAATTATGATAGTTCTGTTTTTGAGCTCATGTGCATGCCAAGTGCTATGCTGAATAGTTGACATTATAGAATCTCATTTAGTTTTTACACCACTATAAGCATATACTATGTCCTTTCAGAATAAACTGGAGCTCATGGTCCTTATGTAGTATCCCCTTGGTGTCATAGCTAGCCTTTAGAAGGTATTTTCTATTCCGAAAGCCTCAGATCCTTACCACTCTGTCCAGCTTCCTCTCCATTTCATTCTTTTGTAATGCTGTTTAAACTTGCATTTGAAAACATTTATTGAGTGCCTACTGTATGCCAGGAATTGTGCTTGCCCAGATTTATGAAACTGTGCAGCTTGTCTAGCAACTGCTAAAAGCTCAAATGCTTTGGAATGTAGCACATTTACTTAAATTCCTTGTTACTGTAACTCCATATAACTATGCTCTTTTTCTACCACTTTTTACTAAAGCTTTTCTTTAAAATGTTTATTTAAACATTATAACATTAAATCATTTGTAAAGTCACATGTTTTTAATTTCCTTTATTCATATTCCCTTCTTGAGAACTATTTCGATATTTACAAAGTTATGATCATAGTCCATATGATTTTATGTTGTACTTTTTTCATGTAACTTTTCATAAATGATTACTTTTAAAGCCTTCTTGTTTATCACTTAAATGGCTGTGTAATGAGCTGCATCAAAATTGCATTACTTTATCCAGTTCAATGAATATTAATTGAAGATTCCTATAAGGTTCTCAGTAGTAAAGTTCACCTGCATTACCTCCCTGATGTTGGTTCTCTGTAGAAGAAATGCCAAACTCTTTTCTCAGAAGGCCCATAGGAAAATATTGTCTGCATTATTGACAAGATTTAGTGTACTTGTGTGGTAGGCAGCCCCTGGTCTTTTTTACTTCCTTGGAATATGCTTGGAGTCAAGGCCGTTACCACTGGGGAGTAGATACGTTCTGTAGTTCTTTGGATGTCTGTACTGGTGTAGACATGCTTATTGACCTTGATTCTGCAGCTTTCAGATAGCTGGCATTTGGATATTTTTATGTACTTAGATTTGTCTGTAACCTTTTATTTTAGAATGGATTCCTTCTTCTTGGCGGAAATGTTTAAATATCTTTACCTGTTATTCGCGGATAAAGAAGACATTATTTTTGACATAGAAGATTACATTTTTACAACAGAAGCTCACCTGTTACCTCTTTGGCTCTCCACTACAAATCAAAGAGTCTCTAAGAAGAACACAGTAGGTTATGTTTTTGAATTAAATATCTTGTTCTTTTTTACTCCTGTTTGTTTTGTTTTTCTAAGTGAAAAGTAATCCATGACTACAATTCAATAAATATAGTGTGGTTGAAGAATACCTTTGACGTTTTCTTATATTGCGTCCTGTGTATACTTACATTCCACTTAATATTTCCTTTGCACAAACTATAGTATTAAGTAAAATAATTATTTGTACTTACATAACATTCTTTTCTCTTTTTAGACTTCAGAATATACAGAACTGGATGACAGTAACTTTGACTGGACTTGTCCAAACACTCAGATCCTCTTCCCTAACGATCCACTATATGCCCAGAGCATCCGTGAACCCTTGAAAAATGTGGTGGACAAGAGCTGTCCTAGAGGCATCATCAGAGTGTAAGATGTCTTATTTTATATTTATTAGTACCAAAATTAATTCTTAGTAAATGATAGAGAATGTAAGGAGTAGCCAAGAATACATTCACTAGGAACCAAAATATTGAGAAGGTGTGTATGTTAATGGATTAAAATTAAAATTATTGGTGAATAAAGTTAGATAGCAAAGTTTATTCAGCAGTAATATCTTTATTACTATGGAAATTTCTGTATATCTTTTGATTAATGAACCAAGTAATTTTGGCAGCATATAATAGTTTGTAACTTCCACAGTACATTTTTACACAGGATAGTTTCATCAAATATTTCCACATCTTGTTTATGTAGAAAATATTTTTCCTTTTATCTGTAGTTTCTGTATAAGAAAAATAGCAGTGTTTTGATTTGATTTTTTGATGAGATACTTATTCTTGGTTGCTGAATAAAAATTTTTACCTTAATGAGTTCGTTTTCGTCTAAATAGTTAATTAGAAAAGCTATCACTAGAAAATTAAAAGAAAATTTAAGTTAATGTTATTCAGTGATATAATCATTGTTCTGCTTTTCAAATATTGAGAGAAATGTCTGGATTTTTTTTTGAGGGAGAAATAAATAGTAATAAATCCCCAAGCCAAGCTGCTCTGTACCTTCAGATGGTTATAATGCTGTTAATACTGCCTTACAGATAATATACAAGCTTTTGATAACTGTATAACTGTAAAATATATTTGAAAGCTATAACACTTACTAAAAACCTAAGTTGTATGTAGGTAAATAACAGTTTCTATTCCATTTTTCACTAGTTTAAAACTAGCAATTCTGCAAATATCTAACATTATTTTTATTTTGCCTTATGTTTTTTCCCAATTCTGATTTGTAGTTTTTTAAGCCTTGCCTATAATTACTTTTAGCAGAGAGGAGAGTTTGAGGAGTGGAGCTAAACCCCCTCTGAGAGCCAGAGATTTCATGGCCACTAACCCTGAGCATTTAGAAATCTTGAAGAAGATGGGGGTGAGTTTGATTCACCTCAAAGATGGGAGAGTCCAGTTGGTTCAACATGCAATCCAAGTAAGACATTGCTGCACTAATTAGCTATGGTCTCTATCCTGTTTGGTCTCATTAGCTTTAATAATATAATGACACTTGGCTTTTTAAAAACCTCAAATGTATGGCTTAAAGTAAGAGGATCAGAATTTTAGTACTTGGAAGTATCTTGGAAAGCCATCTTAATTCAACCTGATTTATAGTATAGATCTGTTAAATCACAAATAGGTTGCTGGTTTGCCTGTGTTGATAAGGTCAAACACCGACTCAAATCTAAGTTTTCTGTTTCTCATTCTCTTGTCTTTCCACTATTTAGGACATAGTCTTAAAAGCTAATAATTAGTTTTAATATTTATATCTCTATTTTACACTGTTTTAGTTTCCAAGGAGTATTAAATATTTCATTCATTAATCAAAATTTGCATTTATTTACCTATGCCTAGGCAACATAACATGTGTCTTTGGGAAATTTTTGTAGATTTTTGATTTAAAAGTTTTCATAATCTGAGATCTTTAAATTATCCACCTTATTCCTACCTTAATTCTGAGAGAAGTACAATTTGAGAAATAATTTCAACAAAGTAGAATCATATTCAGATATCCCTTAATCTCTAATTCAACCTTCTCACTACCTCATCTTCCCCTTGGGTTTCTGTCGCATCTCTATTCTTGCCACATCCGTCCGTCCTTAAAGAATCTTCTGTCTGCTTCCTTATGTTTCACTCGTCCCAGCAGAGGGAGTGACATCTCTAATGACACTGCTTTCACTTGGGTCACCAGTGACATAGTTGCCAGCTAGTGGCCCCTTCATCCTCATATGGTTGAACTTTTTTGTAACTATTGACTGGCCTCTTTTTAGAACATACCCCTTTCTTGTCTTCCAGGGCATCCCAACATCTTTGCAAATACTCTGTTCAGTATTTTGTAGATTCCTTTGCAACTCTGCTTTCTTGGCACAGCCACTCAGTGTAGGCACTGTCAAAGAATCTGCACCATATTTTTCTTCTTTCTGTACTCTTCTTCAATAGTATCATCTATTTCTACAAGCTCCACCATCATCTTTGTACGTGTGATTTCTTAGATATATGTGTATGCGTGCGTGCTCAGTCGTGTCCAACTCTTTGCAACCCCGTGGACTGTAGCCCGCCAGGCTCCTCTGTCCATGGGATTTCTCAGGCACGAATACTGGAGTGGGCTGCTACTTCTTTCTCCAATGGGTCATCTGTATGTAATCCTGATTGTGAACTTTACTTCTTAAACCCAGCTTTAATCTACCTGTCATACATTTTTGCATCTCAGATCTCAGTCTGTCCAAACCTGAATTAATTCTCTCTCCCTGCTTCCACCACAGTCTGTCTCTCTCTTCATTTTTGTTCTCTATCTCAGTTAGCCCTGACGTTATTCTGTAAGTCACCAAAACTAGAAATCTCAGGATAGGCTTGAATTTCTGCCTGCCAGCTCCTCTCTGTTCTCCTTTATCTCCTACCAAGTTCCATTGACTTTTTCTGTAAAGTGTTAGAAATTCATCTTTTTCCTACCATAGTCAGGCACTCTTCAACTTTTCCTCTGTTTAGATGCAGTTTGAGTCATTCCAAATACTTCCCAGATACACACTGACAAAATCAGTCATTCATTCCCTTGTCTATGTTCCTAGTCTACTTTCCCTCTTGAGAAATTTTATTGTAGCTAATTTTACATCTCTTCTCTAGATACACACTTTTTTTTAAAGTAAAAGACTATGTCCCCAGTGCCTAGTCAAGGTCTAGGATGTAATAGGTGACTGATACTTATGCCTTGAATATAATCTGGTTGTTGGTTCATAATTTCAAAGAAGGGGAGTATAGGTCAGGTATGAGGTTTATTTCTTAAAAGGGCAACCAGGGGAGAAAACAAGCAAAGTGAGCATTTGAGCCTTTGGTTGGAAGTCCAGTTCTCAATTTGTATCAAAAGTGGTTTATAGAACAGTGGAAGAGACATTAATAAAAATTTCAGATGTTATATTCAGAAAATATTTCCAGAAGCAATATTTATGAGAAGAAATAAGACCATAAATATTTGGTAGAGACCAAAACTGAAAGGAGAAATTTTGGAATAAATTTGCAGAAGTATTTAAGAAATAAAAAAGTTGAAAGTTTCCAGAAAGGATAAAATTAATCTTGTTTCTTTCCTAGGCTGCTAGTTCGATTGATGCAGAAGATGGATTGAGGTTTATGCAGGAGATGATTGAATTGTCAAGTCAACAACAAAAAGAACAGCAGCTCCCTCCACGAGCTGTACAGATAACCTCCCACCCATTTTTTGGCCGGGTAGTATTAACTGCTGGTCCAGCACAGTTTGGGCCGGACCTGTCTAAACATAAAGAGGTGTGTGCACTTATAATATTGTCGAGGTTGAACTTGGATAGTACTTAAGTGTTGTTAATTTCTTAATCTCTTTTCTATTTTAGCACTTTTAACTTACTTAAAACACCTAAATATTTAGTCTCCTAGATTAAAAGAGATTAAATTTAAAAGCATATCTTGAAAATATTGTCATAATGTATGTTTGCAATGTGTCTATAGAATTTTACTTAAAATGTTGTTCAGATACTGTTCTCTTAATTCAAAGCCTTTAGCTTATCTAAAAATGGTTTCAAGCTTTTAAACTACTGGAACCCTTCTTTGAACAAAAATCTAACTCAGAGGCTTGATGTAGAGAACAGCTAAAGCCAAAGTGCTCTGGACAAGTGGCTGTGAAGAGCCTCAGATGCTGAGGTTCCACTGAGCAAACTTGGAAGGTCACTAAGCTAGTTTACCCTGTTAGTTTAGTTTAACATAGGAAACGGAGCTCACGAGTTCAGCTATCTGGCTGACTGGTAGCAAAGCTAGGGAGGTACTAGACCGGAACCCAAGTATCCTGATCATCTAAAACCAGAGTCTTTGAACTCTATTACCACTAATTTAAACTTTTTCTAGTATATACTTTAAAGCTATGTAGGTTTATAATTGATTGACTTGTTCAACAACTCTTACTCTAGGCACTATTTTAGATTTTTACTGTATGTCATGTTTATAAAAACCAGTGAAGGTTCATGCCTCATGAAGTCTACATTCTAAGAGCGAGAAGGATCTTAAAACATCTTTACACTCACATCTTTAAAATCAGTTCTCTGGTGGATTTAATTTTTCTAGGAAGAAGAATTGCTTACAGATTTATGTACACTAAATCCATTTTTTTCCCCTCTTTCAAAAATTTTTCTGGTTACCAGTGATGGTTTAAAAATGGTTCCCAGCTGCTGAAGTATGGGTTTGGGTATTTAGTGAGTCTGCCAACAGACTCCAACTTTACCACTTTCTAACATCGTGACCTTGAACAAATTATGAAAGCTGAATCTCAGTTTCCCATATGTAAAATGTATATGTTATCTGTATTTAACTCAGAGCCATTATAAAGATCAGGTTTAGTAATTTATGTAAAAATGCTTTTATAAACTGCAAAGTACAGTAGAAATATTGGTTGGGGACTACGATATGCAAAATGTCGAAAGCAAAAATTTATGCTAAATGTGTATTGGATGTGTTATCGTTAGAAAAGAAAGATCTCCTTAAAGCTCTAGATATTGAATTTTAATGACATGGTAGTGATTTGAGGAGATAAGTTATTCAAGTAACTTTTTATTTCTGACAGACAAGAGGATTTGTTGCCAGCAGTAAACCATACAATGGTTGTTCAGAACTTACTAACCCTGAAGCAGTGATGGGAAAAATTGCTTTGATACAAAGAGGGCAGTGCATGTTTGCAGAAAAGGCACGCAACATACAGAATGCTGGAGCCATTGGCGGCATTGTTATTGGTAAGTAATCCTCCATGTCATTGTATTAATAACTAAAACATAATTTTTAAGGTTTTTCCTTTCATTTTCCCAGATTTTATCAGAGTTTGTCATATTGTTTTTACTTCACTAGCCAGCATATTGGATACGTAATCCAATGATTCTGTTAATAATTTGTATATGTCTCATACCTTGTTTGAACATCTAAATCTGAGTTTCTGTATATTAATGCCAGTAAATGTACTTGAGTCAGATGTGAAGGTGCAGCAGGAGTGATGTTAAAAACACCTGATATCATGGATCAGAAGATGTGCCCATGAGATCCCAAACCCCTAGGGGCAAGAATTATACCTGCCACCTCCAGTGGAAAGCCACTGAAAATAGCCTTTCCTCCACACAGATGCAATCTTTGGAGTCAGATACATGGGGGTGCAGTTCCTGGCTCTTCCACAAAATCATGCTGTAACCTTTAGATTGTTTACCTGTTTATTCAGTAGAATTTTTTTTAGCTCCAGTGAAAATGGTAATAAACATCTTTTAGGTGGTTGTGAGGTTTGAAGATAATGGAAATAAAATTTCCTAAAATTACTGACATGGGTAAAAATAAAATAGTAGGATTTATTTCATTGAAAAAATATTTACTATTCCTTTTGCTTATCCTATATGGGCACTACAGTGTTGATTTAATGAATGCATGAATTTCATAGTTAAATATTAACATTAGGAGAAGTTCTTCATTAAGTTATTAAAACTTAAATTAGTGGTTAGCGAACTATAGCCTGCAAGCCAAGTTTGGCTCACTGCATTTTTTGTAAGTAAAAGTTTTATTAAAACACAGCTCGTCAGTTTGTTTACCTATCTATCTTCTGTAACTGCTTTCAAGAACAGTGCTGGAGCTGAGTGGTGGTAACAGTAACAAAGCCTAAACCTGTTCTTTATCTGACCAGTTACAGAGGGTTTGCTGATGCCAGACTTAAATCACCTCTTAATCCTTGGTTATTTTCCACTCTGAGATTACTTTTATTAAAGAATTTAATAGCTTGCCACTACTGTTATTTTAGACTTCTTACTGAGTTTTAAAAAATATGAAAAAATAAAGTTGGGAACATATGTGGAGTATTTTAGATTTTCCCCATTTTTTGGTAAAGTCTAATTTTCATGGTATTCTGTACTCTGCAAGGTTTGTCAAATCAAATGCTTTCATTAGTAGCTATTAGTTATAGAATGCTATCTTGAGATCTGTAAGTAAATAATTAAAAGAAATGGTCCTTAATTTTTAAAAAAATTAATGTCTAAGTGGAAACTTTCTTATGTTGTAACTCCTTTCCCTGAAGTTATTTTTTTGTTTCTGGTGAAGCATTTTGTTTAGTTTCTAATAGTTTTTGGTTCAGTTCAGTTTGCTCAATTATGTCCGACTCTTTGCAACCCCATGGGCTGCAGCACACCAGGCTTCCCTGTCCTTAACCATTTCCTGGAGCTTGTTCAAATTCATGTCCATCCAGTAGGTGATGCCATCCAACCATCTCATCTTCTGTTGTCTCCTCCTTCTCCTACCTTCAATCTTTCCCAGCATCAGGCTCTTTTCCAATGAGTCAGTTCTTTGCATCTGGTGGCCAAAGTATTGGAGTTTGAGCTTCAGCATCAGCCCTTCATATGAATAAAGTGAAGTCGCTCAGTCGTGTCCGACTCTTTGCGACCCCATGAACGGTAGCCTACCAGGCTCCTCCCTCCATGGGAGTCTCCAGGAAATATGAATATTCGGACTAATTTTCTTTAGGATTGACTTCTTTGATCTCCTTGCTGTCCAAGGAACTCTCAAGAGTTTTCTCCAACACCACAGTTGAAAAGCATCAATTCTTTCTTTATTGTCCAGCTCTCACATGACTACTGAAAAAACCAAGTCCCATACATGACTACTGGAAAAACCATAGCTTTGACTATACAGACCTTTGTCAGCAAAGTAATGTCTCTGCTTTTTTTTTTTTATGTCTGCTTTTTAATATGTTGTCTAGATTTGTCATAGCTTTCCTTCCAAGGAGCAAGTGTCTTAATTTCCTGGCTGCAGTCACCATCTACAGTGGTTTTCAGTTTAGCTCAGTCGTGTCCGACTCTGCGACCCCGTGAACCTCAGCACGCCAGGCCTCCCTGTCCATCACCAACTCCCGGAGTTTACGCAAACTCGTGTCCATTGAGTCGGTGATGCCATCCAACCATCTCATCCTCTGTCGTCCCCTTCTCCTCCTGCCTTCAATCTTTCCCAACATCAAGGTCTTTTCAAATGAGTCAGCTCTTCGCATCAGGTGGCCAAAATATTGGAGTTTCAGCTTCAGCATCAGTCATTCCAATGAACACCCAGGACTGATTTCCTTTATGATGGACTGGTTGGATCTCCTTGCAGTCCAAGGGACTCTCAAGAGTCTTCTCCAACACCACAGTTCAAAAGCATCAATTCTTCAGTGCTCAGCTTTCTTTATAGTCCAACTCTCACATTCATAAATGACCACTGGAAAAACCATAGCCTTGACTAGACGGACCTTTGTTGGCAAAGTAATGTCTCTGCTTTTTAATACGCTGTCTAGGTTGGTCATAACTTTCCTTCCAAGGAGTAAGCATTTTTTAATTTCATGGCTGCAGTCACCATCTGCAGTAATTTTGGAAACCCCAAAAATAAAGTCAGCCACTGTTTCCCCATCTATTTGCCATGAAATGATGGGGCCAGATGCCATGATCTTAGTTTTCTGAATGTTGAGTTTTAAGCCAACTTTTTCAGTCTCCTCTTTCACCTTCATCAAGAGGCTCTTTAGTTCTTCTTCACTTTCTGCCATAAGGGTGGTGTCATCTGCATATCTGAGGTTATTAATATTTTTCCCGGCAATCTTGATTCCAGCTTCATCCAGTCCAACATTTCTCATGATGTACATATAAATTAAATAAGTAGGGTGACAATATATAGCCTTGACATACTCCTTTTCCTATTTGGAACCAGTCTGTTGTTCCATGACCAGTTCTAACTGTTGCTTCCTGACCTGCATACAGGTTTCTCAAGAGGCAGGTCAGGTGGTCTGGTATTCCCATCTCTTTCAGAATTTTCCACAGTTTATTGTGATCCACACAGTCAAAGGCTTTGACATAGTAAAGCAGAAATAGATGTTTTTCTGGAACTCTCTTGCTTTTTCGGTGATCCAGCGAATGTTGGCAATTTGATCTCTGGTTCTTCTGCCTTTTCTAAAACCAGCTTGAACATCTGAAAGTTCACGGTTCACGTATTGCTAAAGCCTGGCTTGGAGGATTTTGAGCATTACTTTACTAGCATGTGAGATGAGTGCAACTGTGCAGTAGTTTGAGCATTCTTGGCATTGCTTTTCTTTGGGATTGGAATGAAAACTGACCTTTTCCAGTCCTGTGGCCACTGCTGAGTTTTCCAATTTGCTGATATATTGAGTGCAACACTTTCACAGCATCATCTTTTAGGACTTGAAATAGCTCAGTTGGAATTCCATCACCTCCACTAGCTTTGTTCGTAGTGATATTTCCTAAGGCTCACTTGACTTCACATTCCAGGATGTCTGTGAGTGATCACACCATCATGATTATCTGGGTCATGAGTGGTTTTAATTGTATATAAATGAACAAATTAGGACTTGGTTGTTTTTTATCCTAAATACCAGAAGTATAGATTATCTTAAAAATCATTTGCCTAGAAGAGACAGTTTATTTAGTGTAAGGGGGGTTTGTTTACTATATGGAAATGGATTATTTTTGTTGAACCCAAGAGTAAGAAATACAACTGAGTGCTCTAAGGAATTAGATGTGGAAACTAAAAATCATCAGGAACCATGATGGCTAGCATTTTTCTTGTCTCTAACTGTGGGTCCTCCTGGACTCTTCTCTGCAGCTCTTTGCTATTCTGCTTCATTCTGCAGTTTCTCACCAGCCTGCTCTCTTTTTACCTAGCAGTTCCAAAATGGCCTTTTCCAAAATTGCAACCTAAGCCATCAGTCTGTGTCACTTAACTGGACTTCTACCCACTGCTAACCGAAAGTCTTTCTTTTTTGAAAGTGTGCCACTTCAAATATCCCAGAGACACTGGGGGTCAGGTAGCCATCCTTTGTCTGGTCAGTTATTGTTGAAGGGGGTGATTCTGCATGGTATTCTCCACTTAGCAGGGCCTGTCCATGCAAGCTCTCTGAGAGGTGACAGACAGGTTCTCCAGGGAGACTGGCATGTGAGATTAGGACTGGACATAACTGACATCTCCAGTAGAGTAGTAATTAGCAGCCCTACTATTATTTTTTAACCAGTGTAAAGTCAGATTAGTGTTTCATTCAACTTACAGAGGAAAACAACAGTCTAGTCGTAATTATTCCTTGTGAAGAGTGTTTTTAAAATATAATGCTATTAGAGGAAATTGTAAATAACAATAAAATTTTCATTATTCTATCATTGTAATTCAAGTCTCTGAATTTTTCCCTTTTTAGGCTTTTTCATAAGCATCTGAAATTTTTATAGTCATAATCATAGAACTTTGTATTTTACTTTTTTATGTAATAATAACATTTTGTTTTTCTGTGTGTTCCCTCAGGTAGTTCATTATAATTTACTTACAGTTTACAGTTGTTGACAAGTATAAAGCACTCCAGTAAACTTTTTCAGGCATAGATCATTTCGCTTCTTTTGAATTATTTCCTCAGGATAAATTTCTAGGAGTGGAATTAGCGGGCCCCACAGGTATGAGTGTTTTTGTGGTTCTTAATGCAGGAAATTAATGTCAACAGGTGAAAAACAGTAAAGATTGGTAGCTGGACCTTTCTCATGGACGAACATTTTGATGTTTGCTTTTATTCATTCTCTGGCTAGATGACAATGAGGGGAGCAGTAGTGATACTGCCCCTCTGTTCCAGATGGCGGGGGATGGAAAGGACACAGATGACATTAAGATCCCCATGCTGTTTCTATTCAGTAAAGAAGGAAGCATCATACTGGATGCCATCCGGGAGTATGAGGAGGTAGAGGTGCTCCTTTCTGACAAAGCAAAAGATCGAGGTAAGGGTGAAAAATCCTTTGTTTTCTGCTTCACATTAATTTTTCTAACTTGACAAAAATGAGTTACAAAATGATTATTTATGATTCACTGGTAAAAGAAGTAAAAATTTTTAGAAGGTGATTTCAAAATATGTTTTTCTTTTGGAAAGTTAGGTAGTGAAATGTTTATTTTGCTTTGCTGATTTAGGATGTCACTAGAATTATATTTTTATATGTAATTTATAATTTTTGCTATGATTCTGCAAGTGATAAAAATACAAGAGATTACATTAAGAGTCATTTTTAACATTCACAGAGTCATTTTAACATCCACCATTCAATTTCACAGATACTATATCCTCTGGGTTTTTTTAGAATAAGAAGTAAAGAGAGATTATATGGAACGGTGTTATATACGATATAATAGTAATTGGGTTTCACCAGGCCACCTGTAATCAAATAACCTGTGTCTTGGTGAAGGCAGTAGAAATCTAGCAGCTTCTCTTCACTGAGATCTAATTTCATCATATAGATACTTACAAGTTACAAGAGTTACACATGACTAGCTAGTGCCTGAATAACAAGATGGCATGCTTTAATTCATGAGAGTGTATATATATCCCTCTCTGGGCCAAGATTTTTAGTAAATTGAAAGCTCTTTGGAACCCAAATTATTGTATAAATGCAAGGTCTCACTAGTATTCTTTTACAATTTCACATCTAGGGATAGAGAGCAAATGAGGGAAAGTGAACCATCAGATATAGTCTGTAATCCTGCTTTTAATAGCCGTTTTCTTAGCCACTGGAGACTCCTATAGAGAGAGCACTAGTCCTCCTACCTCGCCTTCAACAGATAAAGTTGTGTAATTGTACACGGTTGTTGATGTTTGGGATATTTGTTTGGCAGATATGTAGGAAACTTACTCAATTCAGTATAACCTCCAAGTGGACCAATTAAAAAAAAAAAGTTTAGCAATAATCTAGTGCTAGCCAAATCAGTGTTTTGTGTTGTCTTCTTGTATTGCTTTATTCTTTGAGGTTCATTCAGTTGTTAACTGTTTAAGCAGTAGGGAGTGAGTAGGGTGTATGTACTTAAGGATGTATAAATAGAACAGAATAGAAAGGATTCCTAATCTTAAATCCTCCTATGTGCCTGTTTTTTTTTTTTCTTCTTGAGCCCTTTTTTCAGTTAGATCTTTAGATGCATTTTGGCACATCAAACACAGGCAAATTATTATTCCATGTAACTCTTTAATGCCTTTGCTTTTTTCCCCCCTATTTTGTGCTACCATTGGAATTTCAGCAGCAATATTAAAAGGTAAAATGATTCCAAGCTACATTATTAATAGTAGTAAGTATCTTTAATAAGCCTTAAATTATATATATGTATATGCATGTGTATATATGTATATACATGTATATACACACATGCGTGTGCATATGTATATTGTTTCAGTGGCTACCATGATAATACATCATTTAAAGTAATTAGATTATTTTCATGTCTAGTCAGCTGTCCCATGATGATGATTCTTTATTGATCCTGTCATAACAAATTCTATAAATTAAATAATAGGTGAATTCACTAGTCCATATCCATGCAAGAGTTACTCTTAACGAAGACATTGTTGTATAGCATGTATTACTTTTGATCACTTTTTATTGGAATGCAGTATAAACTATTTAAAGAAAACCCATATATCTGTAGGAAATGTGTGAGGGTTAGGACTATGAGATTGTGGTGTAGAGCATGTGCTTCCTATACCAGAGAAAGGATATGCAAAGAGATCAGTTATGCTATTTAAAAAAAAAAAAAGTCTGAACAGCATAGTAGTATTCCCTTAAGGACCTTGCAGTGAAAGGGCTTTATTTAAATTATATGTTTTTTAAAGTTTTGATAGTCTGTCCATTTTTTGACTGCGATTCTGTTGTAGTGTGATATTTTGACAAAAAGCCTTGAAAAATTCCTTTTTGTATAGCTTTTTGAAGAACTATAGGGCATTATTAACTGTCAGCAATGAGTTATAGTATAATTGTTAATATTTATCAGTGTAACAAAAGTTAGTGATAATAGTTTTATTAAATCAACTGCTTTATTTACTTAGGAAAACATTCTAAGTTAACATCTGTAGTGGGTACCATTAATCTGTCTTGTGCTGTTGCTGCATGCATTGTTTCTCTTCTGCTTCAGAATTAGCTGATGTAGTAGTAAAAAAGTGTAGATTCCTGAGACCTACTCCAGAGTATTGAATCAGACTCTCTGAAAGTAGAGGATCAGAATCTGAAATTTTAAACAAGCATTCCAGTTCATTGTACTCAGATATACTTTGAGAAGCACTGAATAAGGCCATGAAGGCACCCCTCCTTTAAAAAAAAAAAATTTTCCCAGCTCTGTATCTGGCCTTATTGTGCCATCAAGGGTACTCAGACATGACTGAGGCAACTTAGCACACAACACACATATGGGTACTAGGTAGGATTCTATAAGTACACCAAATAATAGCAGCCATAAAATCTGAATGATTTAAAATGTCCTCCAGATTGTTTTCTCTAAAGATCTCATTCCACAGGTACATATTTCCCTTAAAAAGTCAGTTTTGATGGAGCCAATCTTCCCACATATCAATATAGAAAATAGAGACTCCAGAACAAGCCCCCACTCCCACCTTCTAATTCTGATAAACCCCAGCCATTGATAAGAGAAATATCTGCAACAGTCCTATATCCTAGCAAAAATGTCCAGATAATTATTATACATTCTTCTTCAGAATAAAGCATTAGTAATTTATCGAATAGAAATGCTGCTTTCTCAGGTTAAACCAGTCACACTTCTAAAAGTTAAGTTATCCACAGAAGTGTTAATATTGTGTCCGTCATGTATCCGGTTCCAGAATTTCTAGAATTTGTAAAGGTGCTGAATAATAATTCCCACCCTGTGCCGGCAAACAAAAGACACTGTTACCTCGAGATACAAATTGAAACAATTTACAATTAAGATTCAGTTGACTTTTCTCAGTAATATTTCTCAAGGGGGGGGGGAATCAGCATTTAAAAATTTGAATACACGTTATCATCTTGCAGTTTATAGTGTAGGGTTCTAGTGCATTAAGAGCTGTGTGGATACACAGATTCAGAACTAGTTTTATATTTGTGTCTGGTAAAGAGGCAGGCAGAACAGGGGAAATAAAAGAAAGGTCCAGTGGTTTGAACTGCCTAAGATTTAAGTGTGGCAGTGTTCCTTTTCCTAAGATTATCCTTCACTGAATTTGATTGGGGTGAATCTGTCCTTCAGTTGATCTTGTAGAACTTAGATTTCTATTGGAAAGGATTTGGTTCTGAGGAGGTGAATCTAATATGTAAACAGATGGCGTCTTTGCTTGGAAAGGGGCAGCTGAAACGTTGTTAGTAGAATTAACACTTAAGGACTCCAGCCTCTCTTCCTCAGTTACCACATGTTTTCTCTTGCACCTTTGCATTTGCACATCTTCCCTCTTTCCACAAATGCCTTGTAAATCCTGATTCCGCTCCCACAACCTTTTTTTCTTTAAAAACATTTCATTATTCTAAACATCAAGTTTAGTGCTATCCTCTCTATGAATTCTCTTATTCTCATAGATAAAACGTATGGCCATCTTCTTTAAGAATCTGTGCTCATTTAGTTTTGGCTGTGCTGGGTCTCTTGCCCTGCACAGGCACTCTCTAGCGAGGACAGGCCGGGTCTACTCTGCTCGTGGTGCTGTGGCCTTCTCATCGTCGTGGCTTCTCTTCTCACGGAGCACAGCGTCTGGAGCGTAGAGTTAGAGGTTGTGGCACACAGCCTTAGTTGCTAGATCTTCCTAGACCAGCGATTGAATCTGTGTCCCCTGCATTGGCAAGTAGATTCTTAACCACTGGACCACCAGGGAAAATCCCAACATCTTAATATAGTTGTACTTTTGACATTTGTATTACATTGTACTTCTTTACCTGCATCTCAGCTCTGTATTTCTTCCTGTCAGTAAATGCTGGTTGCATGGGTGAATGAATGATTGTAGAACATCCAGTCTCTTTGCCAAGTTTCTTTGTCCTTTCATTATTAAAACTTTTTTCTTTTCTCTCTCTCATTTTGTTTTTGTATCTTGAGATTTTCTTCATTCTTTTTTGCTTCCGTAAGTCTGATTCACCATCCCTGAATTTAATGATGTAGTCATTAGTACTATGATACTCCATACGATGACAACAGGCCCCTTTGAATGAAGGTTTTGTAGTGGTGTGGTAGATTCTTTCTTCCTTTTTGTATTTCTCCAACTGTCATTTTTATTTAACTGATTGTTGCCACTTTGCTATGTATCACATATTCTCATATATTTGATCTGTTTTTGGGTGACTTGCTCTTCTTTTACACTAATCTATTTGCTCATTCCAGTGCCAATAATAGAATAGTTTGCTATTTTGAATACATTTTAATATCTCTCAAGTCAGCTCCCCTCTCACTAATTCTTTTCAGAATTTCTTGACTTCTCTGTGATGTACATTCTTCCATAGGAATTTAAAAATAATCCTATCCAGTCCGAAAAGTAAAGGAGTAGAATTGGGATTCATTTTGGAATTGTATAACTGTGTGTGTTACATATAAACAGGAAAATTTTGTTAAATATTGACTTTCCATCCAGGTACATACAGGTACTTACCTGTAAATTGAATCAGATCTTATTTTTTCATTGAGATTTTATAATATTAAGCAATAAGATTTCATAATAAATTTAATTCTATGTCTTGTAGATTCTGTTTTTAATTATAAAAAGGATACTTAGTTTATTTCTAACCAGTTATTGCTACTACACAGGGGTTATTTGTATTTGCCTACTTACCTTATTTTTACCCTCTATCAAATTCTTTTATCATCTTGATAGTGCTGTTAAAAATTGAGTTACTTCAAGTGTAAAACAGAATCTGAAAATACAGACAACTGGATCTTTCCTTTTTCTGTATTTACACTATTCTTTTTAGTTGAAGTACAGTTGATGTACAGTGTTGTATCTGTTGTACAGCAAAGTGATTCAGTTATATTCCTTTCCATTATGGTTTATCATGGCATACTGAACAGTAGGACCGTGTTGTTTATCCATCCTGTGTATACTGGTTTGCATTTGTTAAGCCACCGAGGCAGTGACTGAGGTGTGCTATCCTGGAGCCTGCATAGGCAGAGGCTGGCAGTGGAGAAAGGGGCTCCCTTTGTACCACTTAACAATGGTGCTTGACTTCTGTGGTGGCCTGGTGCTTCTGCAAGCACCCCCAGTTGCGGCCCTAGCGCACTGCAGCCCCCTTCGGGCCTTGTCCACACAGCCAGCAGCAGTCCTCTTCTGGGACTGCGCGCTCAGCCCTGCGTTTCAGGCCCGGCCCTACCGGCGGACACGTGTCTCAGGCCGGGGCGCGCGGGGTAGCAGCGCTCCAGTCTGTGCAGGGGTCTTCTGCCTGCCACGGATGGGGGTTGTGCTCTCCTCCAAGCCTCTGAAGCCCCCTTTCTGTCCCCGCTGATCTGAGGGGGCTTCCCAGGATGCGGGAACCCCTCCTCTTTTTAGCTCCCTCCCAGGGGCGCACGTCCCGTCCCTCCATCCTCTTTTTTTTTTCCTTCAGCCTACCTGATGACTTAGAGATTTTTCTTGTCCTCTCAGCTGTTCGATGTCTCCTGCTCGTGTTCAGTAGGTGTTCTGTGAGATTCCTTCTGTTTGTAGATGTATCTTTCCTGTTATTTGTGGGAGGCGGGGAGTTCCCCGTCCTTCTACTCCACATCTCAACTGGAGCCTACACCATTCTGTTTCCTTATCCTTAGCTAGGTTTCCAAAATATTATGATGTAACATGTAACCCTAGAGTGATTCTTTGTCAAAAGCACAGTCTTTATTACTAGATAAAATAGCCCCACACCTTTTCCTAAACTAGATTAATGCAGTCTAGAAACGAAGGTTCTTTTTGTTTTCGCTCGAACGTAGGGTAGCCTAGCATAAATGAGCTCCAGGCCGCCAGACTGCTTTCTGTTCTTTAGTTTCCCTAAATGTCAAATTAAAATGTACCTTTTCCACAACTGAGAGAATGTGTGGGAACTCCTTCCCCTTGGCCACCTTCCCCCTGACACACCCCCACCACGAGCTATCTTAAGCTTCCCATGTCAGGTAATCCTGCCAGGTCAGGGTGTATGCATAGTATCCTTCTGTCCCTCCCTGTGTGCCTTTATTTCCTTCCAGTTTTCTGGTTTTATAGTAAGTTCATCTTCTCTTTCTTCTTTGACTAATTCTGCTTATCTTTGAAATCTCAGTTCAGGTGTCACATTCTGAAAGAAGTCCTCAAATCTCATTATTCTTTCCTAACACCATAGCATGCATCACAGAGTTTTCTATTTATTTGTGTGATGATTATAGCTGGACTATAAGATTCAGAAGGGCAGGTTAGGTGTTTGTTTTCACCTAGTTTTATCCCTAGCACCTTGCACGGTGCCTGCCACACAGTCAGACGCTCAGGAGATCTTCACCGACTGATTGCAGAGTCTGAGAATTGTGCGGCCCGTGATTATAGATGTTGCTACCTAAGCACTTTCTTGTAGGAACCCTGAATAAAATGCCTCTAGTGGTTTTACTGTATATTCATTACCAGAGGTTTAGCCTGCTTTTCAGCCTTCCAGTGGATTTTATGATTATATCTTATAATTCATAGACTTCCAATAATGAAGTTTTGTAAATAATCTGTTTCTGTATTTATGGAGATATTTAATCAATCACATTGATATCCATGAATCATTTAATTTTGTATTATCTTCATTTTCATGGCTTACTAAGTGGGAATTGCACTTTTCGAAGAATATTAAAATTACAGCAGTGGCATGCACTGTTTAAATTTTATTTGGTTTAATATGTTCTCATGTGTGGGCTTTCCTGAATTTAGATGTTTAATAAATTTGAGACATAAATTTAAATGCATTTTAATACTATTATTGTTTAGTGTATTTCTTGGCATTTATTGACACCCATTGATGGCAGTCTTATTAGAATCATCCTGCATTAACATGGTTTTCTTTTAACTCCAGTTTTTTACTTTAATACTAAAACCAGTATGGTTTTGAGAATATGATAGTACATGTTTTGAGGAGGAAAGTAGCATGAAGTTTGTTTCTTTTATGTACAGATCCTGAGATGGAAAATGAAGAACAACCATCCTCCGAAAATGACTCTCAGAGTGCTGCACAGACTGCACCAAGGTCTCAGGAGACTGACCTGTTTGATCAAGAGTCTCCTGAGGAGAGTTCTGTGAGCTCTCACCCAGAATCTTTATCTCCAGTAGATACAGACAGTGCTGCAAGCCTTTCTTCTTCTGAACAGGATTCTAACCCCACGGAAAACCATGAGACTACAAGTCTTGATGGTGAATGTACAGATTTAGATAACCAGCTTCAAGAACAGTCAGAAACTGAGGAGGATTCCAATCCTAATGTTTGGGGTAAAAAGGTCCAGCCTATAGACTCCATATTAGCAGACTGGAATGAAGACATAGAAGCATTTGAAATGATGGATAAGGATGAGCTCTGACTCACGAAAGTCTACCTGGTGGTAGGTATTTCAAAAGAAAAGGTAAACTGTGGTTAATAGACACCCTGATACTAAGCAGGCTCTCTTCATGGGAGGCTTTAAGTATGGTGATAAGCAACCACGTTCTGACTGGGAGAGTTAGTTATCATAGGAATCTGGAACATGCTGTGTTAGAACTGACCTTGTTTAAAACTGTCCCATCAAAAATGCAAACTCACAGTCCTCCCCCGCCCCCCAGGTGACAGGATTGTACTAGCCTGCTGCATACTTTGGGCCAGGAAAAGGTTACTGGGCATTCCTTGGAACCAGATTTCTGCAGTCTCTGGATAGTAGCTAAGAAACATTCAGTTAACTGTGAGGTGGGGAATACAGATTTGTACAGCTTTCTAATTAAAGGAAGCTCAGTTTTCTTGGTTTGGGGGTTAGAGGTTCTTTGGGGAAAACACATAGGAGTTTTGTGGGCATTCTGGTTATGCTGCCTTCACGGAAACACTCAAAGTGACCTAAGTGGTTGTGAAGCAAATGCATTCATGGTGAAAACAGTCTTTGCTCATCATTTTCACTTGCTTCATTGTGTAACATGATCAAGATGACTTGAGTTTTTTCCCTCTTAACGGTGTCCTTTTCATTTAAACCAAAGGTGAAGCCAGTGTACTTTCTCAGTGAGTTCTTTGCATAAAGACTAATCATTGGGACCAGGTAAAAAGGTCATATAATGTGGAAATTGGTTACTTAATACTCTTGAAAAATGGAGCAAGGGAGAAACTATAATGTTGCAATATGAACTTGCCATTGGGCCTTCCATAGGGAAAGCTGTGACTACTCTGAAATGGAACTTAAGGTTATATCTTTGTAGGGTAAATTATAAATCTTTTCCAGTTCATTTCTTTGGAGGTGATTACCTCTAGCCATCAGCCTTACTCCATCCCATGTGTAGTATGCATTTTGAGCCACAAGACCTGTGTCGCCAATAGCTGAATACATTTTGTTCCATTTTTCTGTCTTAGCCATGATAAAACTGTGGTAGTGATCTAAAAATTCTGGAGTAACTACTATTTTTTCCTCCTTTGAAACTGTAGTTGCTAAAGTTGCACCTAAGGAATCTGTCACATTTTCTGTTGAATCATGGTTTTTAAATTGTTGGTTTTTTTTTTTTAATGAGTATTCCTTCCAATATGGACTTGAAAATTAGTCTATGGTAACCTGTGTAAAAAAACACAGTAGCAACTAACATATAGCCATATAGCTTAATGGAACCTTTTTCCCTATTTGTGTGTGTGTGTGTGTGTGTGTGTGTGTGGCAGTCTGGTGCTGGCCACATTTAAGTTTTTAAAACTTTTTTGTTGATATCTGTAGACAGCCCTGTAATTGAAATCATGGCGTTACTCTATTTATTTTTTTAAACATACGTGAATCAGTTCTAAAGGAATATTTGAGACTTAATTTTCTTTTTCTTTACCATGTCATTATATAATAATTTTTTTTTTCTCAAAACACAGTTTTGGAGGTACCGATGAACTTAAACTGTATATGGAGCTGTTAAAAGAACAGCAGTGCTGTATTGTAGTTATGTATATTCATGTACAGTATGTCTTAGATCCCAGGTAAACGTATTCTTTTATAAGTGGATAAATAGCTGCTTTCAAAAATTCCAGCTAAAGTTAATTGGGTCAGTGAGTAATAAATCTAATAGAGAATTCACTTTGAGGGGGGGAAAGAAAGAGTAGCATACAAGACTTTTATTGGCCCTTAATTAAACCTGACACCAAAATGGATATTTTTAGCCTCTCTGCATGTGAAATTTGGTGTAAGAAGATAGAACTATAATACATATAGTATATGGAAAGATAGACATAGTGCTTTGTTCATTTTGATTGCAAAGCTGCCAAAATAGCTGAAGCGTAATTACTTGACTTGCCTTGATTTATAGGACTGGGGCTTGGAGAAAAGGAGCAGATGTTCCTTTAAGACTTGGATTACAGAAGCCTTATATATGTTGATTTGGTTTTCTTTTTGTAGCTCAAAGCCATTGTTGTCTAAATCTAGCTTTTCTAATTTATCAAAACATAATTTTATTTCCAGCAGAGATCTTGTGGCATACACAGAAAAGCCAGCTTACTGCCACTTACCCTTTCTTTGGCCATTAGAGGGAGTTGTTGCCATTCATTGAGGTCTAGAAGCAATTTGTTGGAGAAGGAAATGGCAACCCACTCCAGTATTCTTGCCTGGAGAATCCCATGGACAGAGGAGCCTGGCAGGCTACAGTCTATGAGGTCACAAGAGTCAGACACAACTTAGTGACTAAACCACCAGCTTGTTTAGAAAAATGAATCCTTTAAAAAAAGAAAAAAAAATTCAACTATAAAATTAACAAACTATAAAAATTAATAGCAGAAGGAATTATAGTTGATGTTTCCCTAGCTAAGAAAAGAAAGTATAATGTTCAGCTTCAAAACTCCAACATTGTCACTGACTCTCCATTCTTAATTGACATACTGCCATGAAGTTGTTTTTGAGTTCATTGAAAAGTTTCAACAGCATTAGGCATTTTTTTAAATGTTTTGTTTTTTAAGTACCTTTTATAGCATTTTATTTACTTCCTAAAGATTCAGGGGTTTCTGTGTGACCCTGAATTTTAGAAACATCTGGTCTACCTCAGTTAGATGTTGACTGCATAGAGATAGAGCTGAAGTGATCACCACAGCCATAAAATTGATTGACTAAGAAGGATTTATACAATGTTTACAAACCTGGAATCAAGTATGGGTTTTATCTGAAAGTTAAAAGATATTAGAGAAAGTATTTAATTCAGGTATTTTCAAGTTTTAAAACTTCACTTGTTTACCTACTAAAAATAGTTCTAGTTTTTTCTCCTTAGGAAAGTCCATTAAAATGATATACCCTAATTTGCAGTGCTTTTCTCATAAAGTTTTAGGTGTGAAAGAATTGTAACTTACTAGATATGTTTGGGATGGGATGTTTTGTTGGGTAGGTTTTCTTTTTTCTTTTTAACTTTTAATAGGCTTCCAAGAAGAATACATTTGTTTCAGAACAAATTTTTTTTAACATTATACTTTTCCCTTTTTCTTCACGTGTTTAGAGAGTAAAATGAAAAACTGTGCACTCTGTGATTTTAACTTCTCTAATATACTCTTGAAATTTTTATTTTAATTTAAATTACCATCACACGGCCCTTTCAGTAGTAAAACCAGCATTTGTTCCCTCACCAAACCCCATGCCAAATTCATCATAAAGAAAGCTCAGCATCCATAATTCCAATAGTGCTTATCAATTTAGAGGAGGGGGCATTTAGTAAATATTCCAACTGGTCGTTTTATGCACAAGGCTTCAGTCAGAACATAGAAAAAAAAAACATTCTGTGAATGAAATATTGTATGTTCAGATTTTATAAAAGACATTTTTAAAAGCCCAATTTACAGCCGTATATTTTCTTATGATGTAATTTATGAAAAAGATGTCTGTACTAACAGGTGCTGTAACACTACTGTTGTTGGATTTTATTGTTTGGTGATAAATGTATACAATATTTCTAAGGGAAACTATGTACTGTGATGTAAAAGTCTGGGCAAAATGTATATAATCCTTGTATATAGTTGTGTATTTGATTATAATTACTGATTGTAAAGATTTAATAAAATATGTAAATATCCTGGTTTAGTTTTAATTTTTAGCATACTTTGCATATCTTTATACTTTGATATCTCTAAATTTTTTTTCACCACTGTCTTCCCTTTCATTTTACCCTAGAAGAGTAGATTTGGGGGATGGCTTAGAATATAGACATGCAAACATACATTGAACAGTTCCCACAACTCAACTAGTATCCTCAGGGTAGAGCTAGAGTTATTAATTTACAATGTCAATATTGGTGGCATGTGTGTTTTGAGTTTCGTTATGTGGTGGTTTTGTCGTTAAGTCGTGTCTGACTCTTTTGAGACCCCATGAACTGTAGCCCACCAGGCTCCTCTCCCTAAGGAATTTCCCAGGGCATGAATATTGGAGTGGATTGCCATTTCCTTCTGTAGGTGATCTTCCTGATTCAGGGGTTGAACTGGCATCTCTCCTGCATTGGCAGGAGGGTCCTTTAACAATGAGCCACCAGGGAAGCCCATATGTTTTGAGTTTCCTAATATTTAATAAAATCAGTTGTCCTTTTAATATTGCCATCAAAGATAATACTGACCTCTCCTGTTATTCCATTGAGACCATTTGTTTAACAGCCACTTTCAGATACTGTGATACTATGCTTTTCATCCTTACTGTTCTAGGGTTTCTGAACACAAGATACCTTGAAAGATCTGATAATATCACTATTTGTTGATATTAATAATCACTTTCTTTAAAGATAAGCAAACTGAAAGTTGAACAAGTTCTAAGCATCTTATGCTTTGATGCCTGGTTCATGGAATGGGAGCCTTGGTTTATTTCCAGAGCTTATGAATTCGTAAGAGAATGGACTCATCATCCCAGATGACTGTGGGAGAAATAGTTTAGAAGTCCTGTGGTGTGTTAGAGCACATTTCTACCCTTGTTTCAGCCCCAGCTGTCTAAGAAGTGGTGCTGTCTTGAGACATAGCAGCTACAGGTAATACTGAAAAAATACTTTGGATGTAACAGTGGGATGGAATTTCATAGAGATTGAAAACCTTCCTCCGAGGGTTAAGGAGAGAACCAAAGTCCTTAAATAGACTCGTCAGGGACAGAGGAACCTGACACCAGGGGCCTGGCTGTTCCCCTCCTACCACCGTCACCATCACCCTACTGCTGGAGTTGCAGCAACTGGAGGCAGAGCTTACACAGCAAACCCCTGCTTTATCTTTTCCAAATTTCTGGGAAAAGCCGTTGATCTTGGGTCAAGAGGCGGTCTGAGTCTGACAAACACTGCAAGCTAGCTTGTCCTAAACACCCTTTCCCCACTCTCCCATCCAGCTTTCTCCTTGTAGAGTAGGTGGAGTTCTCAAGGCAATCTCAGAGAGCTGCTATCTTTAGAAGAACTGATCTATTTAGTCAGCCACTCTCTTGTCTTACCTGAGGTCTTATGCCAACTGAATCCCAGCTTTAATTGCCTTATTATATTAATAAAATATGTAAATATTTTTAAAGCCCTATTATTTCAGTCTCCAATCATTACTTTTAACTCACTCTTGTCCATTCACTTGGGTAATTCTTCAGGACCTCCAATCCATTGGTCCTTCTACTTTCTCAGAATCCATCACCCCTCCCCATGGCCTCACTTCCAATTTACCCACCATTAGTCTCTTGCTTTTTTGAGCAAAATTGGCAAAACTTTAAATCTTATTAAGCCCTAGAACTACTCATTGATTTAGCACCTAAGTGTAAGTAGTTATTGGAACGGGATGAAATCACACCACCAGTGCTGACTGGCACTTTAAATCCCTTCTCCTAGGAAGGGAGAAAATGGAGAGAAGAGCCTGGAACTGGGCCATGGCGGATTCTGAGGATTCAAAGATGAGGATTGTGTGTCTTTCCAAAGACTCACAGCTTGCAGGATTTAGTAGGGATTTTAGACTTCGTTCTAAGGGTAATGAGAAATCACTGCTGCTGCTGCTAAGTCGCTTCAGTCGTGTCTGACTATGCGACCCCATAGATGGCAGAGCCTGGTGGGCTCTGGGTTCGTCCCTGGGATTCTCCAGGCAAGAACACTGGAGTGGGCTGCCATTTCCTTCTCCAATGCATGAAAGTGAAAAGTCAAAGTGAAGTCACTCAGTCAAGTCCGACTCTTAGTGACCCCATGGACTACAGCCTACCAGGCTCCTCCGTCCATGGGATTTTCCAGGCAAGAGTACTGGAGTGGGGTGCCATTGCCTTCTCCGGCCTATAACCCTAACAGGCCCCTAACCCAGCTCCCCTCCTGACTACCTGAAGCTATAACAAACCCACCTCCTTGCCCAACCCTGGCCAAGTTCTCCAGCATGACGCCTGCGAGAGAGTCAGGAGGCCCCCTTCTGAAGGTGAGAGACAGGACCCTCAGAATGGGCCACTGAGGAAGGCAAGGGGAGGGGTCCTTCCACTAAAGGGTTTTAAATTAGCATAATGAAATGTAATGCTAAATGAATAAAGATCTAGAACTGTATATGAAGTATGATCTCAGCCCTATTCTATAATAATAATAATAAAAAAACCCACTGATTTATTCAACACAAACTTACTGAGCATCTCCTGTGTGCCAGGCATTATAGGGCCTGGAGGTTGCAACACTGGGTCAAACATAAGTAAAGAAGATAGAAAATAAAACAGTATTAATAAATACAATAATAAGCTTATGAAGGAAAAGAACTTATAATGAGAGGAAAGTGATGGATATCAACAGAGAATTCTACTTTAAGTAACCAAACATTAACAATCATTATCTCTGGATTACAGGCAATTTCTATTTATTTGTGTTTGGGTACATTTCCAAAATGGACATTATGATTTTAAAAATAAAAACAGCCTAGGTCAAAGGAGGTGAAAGACATGCTGAAAACTATAGAACATGAATAAAGGAAATGATGAGTCAAAGAAATGGAAAGATATCCTCTTAGATTGAAAAGAGTAATATTGCTAAAATGGCAATACCACCCAAAGCAATCTACACATTTCATGCAGTCCTTATCAAATTACCCATGGCATTTTTTTCACAGAACTAGAACAAATAGTCCTGAAATTTATATGGAATTGTAAAAGACCCAGAATTGCCAGTGCAGTCTTGAGGAAAAAGAACAAAGCAGGAGGTATATCCCTCCCAGACTTCAGACAATACTAGAAAGCTACAATAATCAAAACAGCATGGTAAATAAACATATGGACCAATGGAGCAGAATAAAGAGCCCAGAAATAAACCACTCATGTATGGTCAGTTAATCTTCCACAAAGGAGGCAAGGAGATACAATGGAGAAAGAGTGCACCAGCAGCAAGTGGTGTGAGGAAAGGTAGACAGCCACACGTAAATCAATGTCAGAGTACACTCATGCCACAGGCAAAAATAACTCAAAATGGCTTAAGACATAACAGCATAAAACTCCTTGAAGAGAATATTCAAAAAGCATAAATTGGCATAAATCATACCAATATTTTAAGTCTATTTCCCAAGACAATAGAAATAAAAGCAAAAATAAATGAGATCTAATCAAACATACGAGGTTTTGTTCAGCAAAGGAAACCACAGCAAAATGAAATGACAGCTTACAGAATGGGAGAAAATATTGGCAAATGAAGCAACTACAAGGAATCAGTTTCCAAAATGTACAAACAACTCATACAACTCAATAACAACAACAAACAACCCAATCAAAAATGGGCAGAAGACATAAATAGATCTACCTCCAAAGAAGACATACAGATGACTGATAGGCACATGAAAAGATGCTCATCATCACTATTAGAGAAATGAAAACCAAAACTATAATGAGGTAGAAGATATTAAGAAGAGGTGACAAGAATACATAGAACTATACAAAAAGACCTCAATGACCCAGATAACCACAACAGTGTGATCAATCACCTAGAGCCAGACATCCTGGAATGTGAAGTCAAGTGGGCCTTAGAAAGTGAAAGAGGAGAGTAAAAAAGTTGACTTAAAACTCAACATTCAGAAAACTAAGATCATGGCATCTGGTCCCATCACTTCATGGCAAATAGATGGGGAAACAGTGGAAACAGTGAGAGACTTTATTTTGGGGGGCTCCAAAATCACTGCAAATGGTGACTGCAGCCATGAAATTAAAAACACTTGCTCCTTGGAAGAAAAGATATGACCAACCTAGACAGCATACTGAAAAGCAGAGACATTACTTTGCCAACAAAGGTCCATCTAGTCAAGGCTATGGTTTTTCCAGTAGTCATGTATGGATGTGAGAGTTGGACTATAAACAAAGCTGAGTGCTGGAGAATTGATGCTTTTGAACTGTGGTGTTGGAGAAGACTCTTGAGAGTCCCTTGGACTGCAAGATCCAACCAGTCCATCCTAAAGGAAATCAGTCCTGTATTTTCATTGGAAGGACTGATGTTGAAGCTGAAACTCCAATACTTTGGCCACCTGATTTGAAGAACTGACTCATTGGAAAAGACCCTGATGCTGGGAACGATTGAAGGTGGGAGAAGAAGGGGATGACAGAGGATGAGATGGTTAGATGGCATCACCGACTCGATGGGCATGAGTTTGAGTAATCTCTGAGAGTTGGTAAAGGACAGGGAGGCCTGGCATGCTACAGTCCATGGGGTTGCAAAGATTTGGACATGACTGAGTGACTGAACTGAAATGAACTGGACTATATTGTCCATGGAATTCTCCAGGCCAGAATACTGGAGTGGGTAGCCTTTCCTTTCTCCAGGGGATCTTCCCAACCCAGGGATTGAACTCAGGTCTCCCACATTGCAGGCAGATTCTTTACCAGCTGAGCCACAAGGGAAGCCCATATTTTAAGCGAAAGTCGCTCAGAAGATCGCCTGGACATATATCCAGAATCCAGACAAAACTATAGTTTAAAAAGATACATGTACTCCTATGTTCATAGCTGCACTATTCATAATAGCCAAGAAGACATGAAAGTGAAAGTGAAGTCGCTCAGTCATGTCTGACTCTTTTCGACCCCGTGAACTGTACTTGCCAGTCTCCTACATCCATGGGATTTTCCAGGCAAGATTACTAGAGTGGGTCACCATTTCCTTCTCCAAGTGATCCTCCCATCCCAGGGATCAAACCCGGGTCTCCTGCATTGTAAGCAGACTCTTTACCATCTGAGCCACAAGGGGGCTTCACAAGACATGGACACAACCTAAATGATACACACACACACACACACAATGAATTCCAGTCAATCATAAAAATGAATAAAATAATGCCATTTGCAGCAACATGGATGGACCTAGAGATTATCATACTAAGTAAGTCTGAAAGAGAAAGACAAATGCCATATATTACTTCTATGTGGATTCTAAAATGCAACACAGATTACCATCAAAACAGAAACAGGTTCACAGACACAGAGAACAGACTTATTGCCAAAGGGGAGTAGGGGTGAGAAAGAGTTGGATTAGGAATCTGGTATTAGCAGATGTAAACTATTACATATAGAATGGATAAACAACAAGGTTCTCCTATTGTATGGCCCAGGAAACGATATTAAATATCTTGTGATAAACCATAATGGAAAGGAACACAAAAAAGAATGTACATGTATATATAACTGAATCACCTTGCTATACGGCAGAAATTAAACACAACATTGTAAATCAACTATAATTCAATAATTTTTTTTAAAAACAATCTAGGTCAATTAAACGATGAAAGGGAAAAAGAAAACAACATACCGGAATCCTCCTATCGTGTGCTTCTGCACAATTCAACAAGTCCTCTGTGAGCCACACTTTACCACAACCATCAACAGTGAAGGGGAACAAAATATGCCACCCCCAAACAGGCTGCATATTGATTATTTTGAATTAAAGTTACTTAAGATACAGTCAGGACTTCCCTGGTGGTCTAGTGGATTAGAATCCACCTGCCAATGCCTGGGACACAGGTTCGATCCCTGGTTGGGGAAGATTCCACATGCCACGGAGCAACTAAACCTAAACCACGACCAATGAGCCCGCGTGCTGCAACTCCTGGAGCCTGTGGACCTAGAGCCTATGCCCCACAACCAGAGAAACCACGGCAATGAGAAGCCTGTGAACTGCAATGAAGAGCAGGCCCCGCTCCCCGCAACTCGAGAAAGACTGCACGCAGCAATGAAGACCTAGTGCAACCAAAAATAAATTAATTAACTTAAAAAAAAGTCAGTGCAAGAACACCCTGACTCTCCTTTGTCCTCCTGAAAGCAGGAAATCAATCTCCCATGTCATAGGTACCCTCCCTGTACCAGGAGGCTACAGGGCATCCTTATCACCAGAGACAGGCAATTTAGGGACATGAAAGGCTATATAAACAAATCTTGTTACTTCGCCACCAATTTGTTAACCCCAAGCCCAAACTCCTTTGTCTTGTCAATTCTTCACAAATTTGTTGTTTCCTTGTCTAAAGGTATAAAAGCTGTCTACTTTAGTAACTCTTTTGAGTCTCACATTTTTATGAGCTCCCATCCATATGAAATTAAATTTGTTTTCTTTCCTGTTAATTTTTCTTGTGTCAATTTAATTAATAGACTAGCTAAAGAATCTAGAAGGGAAGAAGGGACAAGTTTTCCTTGCCTGTAGCATCATATAGCTGGGATTCAAAACCTTGGGAGGAGATGAGGTTTATTAAGAAAAGCATGTGGGGTACTTCCCTGGTGGTCCAGTGGTTAACACTCTGTGCTTCCTCAGCAGGGGGTGACGGGTTTGATCCCTGGTCCGGGAACTAAGATCCCACAAGACATGTGGCACAGCCAAAAAATTTTAAAAAGAAAGAAAGAAAGAACGTGGACTGGGGAAAAGAGAAGAGGATGGAAAACAGAGCCCTGAGTTTGCTAGCATGTAAGGATTGGCAGAGGAAGAAGGGATTAATGGAATGGAAAAGCAGTTGAAGAGGACAGAGGAAGATGAGGACTGAGCAGTGTTATAAAAACCGCAAGAAATATCATTTCAAGGAAGGAGTTGTGAATAACCCGAAATCCCTAAAGAGCTGGTGTCAGCGTACCATTCTATATCAGAATGCAGTTTAGGTATTTCTAACATTTGAGAAAAGTCAGAAATTCTGGTGAAATCTCATTTTAAACATGGTTCAAGTCAAAAAAGGATCAGTCCTGGGTGTTCATTGGAAGGACTGATGATGAAGCTGAAACTCCAGTACTTTGGCCACCTCATGCGAAGAGTTGACTCATTGGAAAAGACCTTGATGCTGGGAGAGATTGGGGGCAGGAGGAGAAGGGGACAACAGAGGATGAGATGGCTGGATGGCATCACCGACTTGATGGGCATGAGTTTGAGTAAACTCCGGGAGTTGGTGATGGACAGGGAGGCCTGGTGTGCTGCGATTCATGGGGTCGCAAAGAGCCAGACACGACTGAACTGAACTGAAGTAAAAAAAAATAGGACAACAAAAGTCTCCAGTTTGCAGCCTCAGAGCTGGCAGACAGTCACCTCCACATGTGGAGGTGGAAAGAAGACCCCTTCATTTTCAAGGGACCGTTTGCCAGTATTCTAGACCTATTACAGGCCCCTAAGGCAGTTGGTGATGGATAGGGAGGCCTGGCGTGCTGCGATTCATGGGGTCACAAAGAGTCGGACACGACTGAGCGACTGAATTGAAGGCCTCCTCCAACTGTTGAGACTTTCTGATGGCTTAACACCTCAGATGGTGATTATGTGGCTTTCCAAATAAATATCCTTGGCTTAATCAAGTAGGTCAATGGAAAAACATGCCTCATCCATTCACCTTCCTACAGTTCTAATGTCGACCAGGAGACACCAAGTCAGACCTTGCCTCCGTCAACTGCTTCCGTCAGACTGCTGACTCAGTTCCACAACGTCTTCCTTCTGTGATGCCTGGCAGCTTGCTCTCTCCAAGAAGCCCTATCAGAGCCGCACACCACTTAGGATACATTTATAAGCCTCTGCTCAGCTCAGTGGCGATTCCTTCAAGTTCTAGCAACCCTCCAAGAGGACTAGCCCAGGTCAGTTTTTCTCTCATAGGTAGTGTGATAACTCATGCCCTCTTTGCAGTGAAAGTGTGAAGTCAGTCAGTCATGTCCAACTCTTTGCAACCTCATGGACTATAGCCCGCCAGGCTCCTCTGTCCATGAGTTTCTCCAGGCAAGAATACTGGAGTGGGTTGCCATTTCCTTCTCCAGGGGTCTTCCCGACCCAGAGATTGAACCTGGATCTCCCGCACTGCAGGCAGACTCTTTACCATCTGGGGCTCCTCTTTGCAGACCTGCTAATAAAAAGAACTGCCACTTTTTGAATCATCACTGGGTATTAACATATACTGGGAACTCTATATAGGTGATTCCTTATCCATTTGGTAACATTGTGAAATGTCTGTAATTTCATTTTATAGATAAGGAAATATATATTTCAACAAAGTTGAGGGACTTGCCCGAAGTCCCAAAGCCAGTTAGATGGATCTGGGACTTGGGCCTAAATGAATCAGATTTCTACTACACAAGCAGCCTTTCTTGTCTACGTACAGTTATCTGTTTAGGCCAAGTGTAATATGGCTGCCAAACAAAGCTGATTTTTAGAGATCCTAGTAAACAAGGTTTTACTGCCAACCGGCCAGCCACCAAAGGGATCTGGGAATTGAAGGTAATTTGCACACAGTCTGCTTATAGATTCAGGCCTTATGGCCTCTGAGCTAGATGATATTTATCAGAAACCTAAAAAATGGTAGACATGTGTCAGAGAAATAGGTCTCCCTCTTTCTAGGGCAACTACTAGTTTTTCTAATCAGGGGTCAAACATTTTATCTTCTCCAGCTAGAATGGCCAGAACTAGGTGACATCTATGAAGCACAAAAGAAATTCATACAAGTATGTTTTACCAGCTCAAGGGACTGAGAGCCCCTTGAGAAAACAGAAAAGTTTGGCCTATTCATCTTTGTTTCCCCTACACCAGTACCTGACTCTTGAAAGGCACTCACTAAACACTTATGGAGAACTAAATGAAATACCTCGTCAATGAAAAATTAATCAGCTGATCTAAGAAAGAAATGGAATTTTTTTTTCAGCCAAATTGAAGATCATCTAAGCCAGGAACAGCATCTCAGAAAGCTTGGAGAACTGTTCTGCCCATTAGAAGTCAAGCACAGTCACCGAAGTGTTTTGAGACAGAGGGCTATACCTTACGTGATGTATTATTGACAGCTTACACAATCCAGCAGGCAGTGGGTCAGGGGTCATTGTGGCCCCTTACAAGATTAAGAAGGAATGTTACCTTTTAAGGAGTTGTCTTGCTGATGCTGGGAAAATTTTGCTCTCTATAGTTGAGCAGGTATTTCTGCCAGTGAGGAGGTTTGGTTGATGCACAAAAAGAGTACCCAGTGCACAGTGTGGGGAGAGAGGAGGCCAAGGGCAGAGAAATTTTTTTAAAAATATTTATTTGTTTGGCTTCTCTGGATCTTAGTCACGGGCATGCGGGATATAGTTCCCAGACTAGGGATTGAACCCAGGCCCCCTGCATTGGGAGCCCAGAGTCTTATCCATTGGACTACCAGGGAAGTCCCCAGAGAAATTTTTTTTCTCTTTTTTTTTCATTTATATTTATTAGTTGGGAGCTAATTACTTTACAATATTGTAGAGGTTTTTGCCCAGAGAAATTTTTTTATGTTTAATTTTTTCTTGCTGTAAAATATGAATTTCATTTCACAATCTGGTTCTGAGCTAGGGGATGTTTTTGTTTGTTCACTTTTGTTTTTGTTAGGTCCAAAAATCACATTTATCTAGAGAGAGTTGGGATGTGCAATCACTGAGAAACATCAAAGAAATGATGAAACTGAAGCTGTATAAAGATAATTATAAAACTATCTTCTGTTTAAAGTTGTCATTGAGGAGAACAGGAGATGGTCTCAGAGCTTTAGAGCTGAAAAATTTTTGTGATCATCACAGCCCTGGATCTTCTCATTGGACAAAACAGAAGCCAGAGATGGGAAGTGACTTAACCAAGGTCACACATGTCTGGTATCAATTATGCCCTCGGGATGCAGGAAGGTTCTGTTTCTTCTGTTTCAAAGACATTCCACCCACTTTATGGCCTCAGTATATTCATTCCTTTGCAAGTTAACATTCAGCTGGTAAGATAATTACTAACTCCAGCACTGCCCCTGAGGTGCATTTGCAAAACTCCAGGGCTCCACTGAACACAGTTTGAAAACTACTGACTTAGATAATTTATTGCTTGTTATTTAAACTTTTAGCACATTCAAGCAAAAATGTCTTTTAATTCCCTGAAAACTGGCTATTCTCATCAGCAGCATTTACTCTCCTCTCCTTTTCCTGATGAATAAACCCATTAATGAAAGAATGTGCTGTGTGCTTTCCTTGGTGCTTTTATTCATCTGAATGAACATGTGCGTGGGCAGAGCTCAAGCGGTGAGACTGAGATCTGTGCTGGGCGGGCCCTCTTCTGGGTCTCAAACCCAAGGGTGCCCAAGCTTGCTTCGCGATTATGGTAGGAATGGTGCTCTTAAGAGCTGAATTGCTGAAACTGAAGTTTCTAAGTGTGAAATTCTGAGTAAGATAGGGAACTGCAGAAAAGAATGATAAACGACCTGCTTACTCTATACTGGTAGAGCAATGATGGAGAATTCTAGAATAAGGAGGCCAGATGCATCTCATTTTAAGCCAGTACTTTCTAAACCTCTGTAAAACTTCCTAATAGCTTGTAATAATAAGGATCATTTATTGGGTATTTACCCCATGCTTAGAACATACATAATCATATGAGACAACTACCATCATTATTCCCATTTTACTGATGAGAAAACTGAGGCTTAGCCGTAGGGGTTCTTAACTGAAAGAAACACCCTCTGGCCAAATAAAGCAGAGTTGGGATGGGCAGATACTGTAGAGGAGAGATCTCTTAAAGGGTTTTAGTGGAGACGCCAAGGGGAGCTGAGGGAGGGAAGATTTTCTCAATCTTTATTATGTAGGATGTGGAAGTTGAGTACTGACTCTAGAACCAGGCTGCTGAGATTAGAATCCTGGCTCCACCCCTTCTCTAAGTGACCTTGCACTGGGTCTCTTGGTTTGCCCACCTATAAAGTGGGGATATTAATAGAACCTATCTCAAAGAACAGCTGTGTTTAAAAACAGCTCAGTGCCATAATCAAGGTGGGATCTCAGTACAACATCTATCATTAGCTAACGTATAAAGGGGTATATGTGGCGCTAGTGGTAAAGAATCCACCTGCCAATGCAGGAGACATAAGGGATGTGGGTTTGATCCCTGAGTCAGGAAGATCCTCTGAAGGAGGAAGTGGCAACCCAATCCAGCTTTCTTGCCTGAAGAATCCCATGGACAGAGGAGCTTGGCGGGCTCTAGTCCATTAGGGTCGCAAAGAATCAGACACAACTGAACCGACTTAGCGTACACACGTGGATACGGATAGCTGATTGATTTTGCTGTACAGTAGAAATGAACACAACATTGTAAAGCAACTATATGCCAATAAAAGTTAATTTTTAAGAAAGATCATTAAATAAAGTGCTGTGTAGATGTGCTTTCAAGCCCTCTCCTTGTGTGCCTCTCTTTCATCAAATTGGTGTCTTTGATTTTCACCTAGAAACTCTAACTGAATTAATCAGTTCTGGTCATCATTAGTGTCAGCTGTGGTTCAGTTATATGCCCTTCAACCTCTTACTGGTCCAGTCTGAGATGCAGGGAGAGTATCCCACCAATGGAGACGGACCTAATCATTTCAATCTCTCAAAAAACAGCAGAAAAGATCCCATGAAATCATAAGGAGTTTTCAAAAGCCAAGTATTGGAGGAGAAACAATAAGGAATGACCTGGATTGTTTTAAAAGCTTTTGTGTGACTGGAGACCAGGGTGGGTGATAAACTGAATCCTGGAATGAAACAAAGCATGCAACAGGGAGGGCTTTTGTTCTCTGGGGCTTCCCAGGTGGCACAGTGGTCAAGAATCCACCTGCCAATGCAGGAGATGCAAGAGACGTGGGTTCAATCCCTGGGTCAAGAAGATCCCCTGGAGGAGGAAATGGCAACCCACTCCAGTATTCCTGTCTGAAAAATCCCATGGACAGAGGAGCCTGACGGAGTATAGTCCGTGGGGTCACAAAGAATCAGACACGACTGAACAACTCAGCATGTAGTTACTATACCAAGAATCCCCAGGAGCAGGCCTGTCCAATGGGGATACTCACTAGCTCTTGAATGCATTCCCTAAAGCTGCCTCCCGATAAGGCTGGCAGAGAGAAACAGGGTGACAGACCCAGGCACACACACTGTAGGCAAGAACCTCCACCATGGGTGCTATGCCCACTGCCAGAGGGTCTGTGCTACGGAGTGCCAGCCTCTTTACACAAATTCTAAAACCAGAGAAAGAGCCCAAATTTGTCAGAGAGCTACACTGGAACAGAGGAAAAAGAGATTTTTTAAAAATAGGTAATTGTTCCAAAAAAGCATAAGCTTTATAAGGGAAAAAAACAAAAATACTTTCCTGGGAATTCTAATCTCACCATCAAATAAGGATTTTGCACAACTCATATTTCTGGAAAAGGTGGGGGAAGTCATTTCCCTGGCATAGCCTCAGGCCTTATAGATTCAGACTGGGACATCACTTTTCCTTGATTCATGAGAACTGCCTTTTTGCTTTTGCTCCTTTTAATAAAAAAAAATCTTATTTATTTGGTCGCGCTGGGTCTTCGTTGCTGCACTCAGATTTCTCTCTCATGAGAAGGGGTTATTTTCTAGCCGGGGCCAGCAGGGGTTACTCTCTATTGGGATGCACAGGTTTCTTATTGTGGTGGCGTCTGTTGTGAATCATGGGCTCGAGGGCACGTGGGCTTAGCTGCTCCACGGAATGTGGGATCTTCCCGAACCAGGGATCAAACCCATGTCCCGTGCATTGGTAGGTAGACTCCTAACCACTGAACCAAAGTCCTGGTTTTGTTCCTTTTGTGCTTCCCCCCCCAATATTTCATCATTACATGTGATGTTAGCTATATGTTTTTAAGAGAGGCCCTTTTTCAGGTTGAGTAATTCCTCTCTATTCCTAATTTGCTGAGAATTGTGAATAGCTGTTGAATTTTGTCAAATGCTTGTAATGCCCTTGAAATGATCACGTGGATTTTTTTCATATATTATTAATGGTGATTTACATTAATTGATTTTCCAATATTAAATCAATCTTGTATACCTAGGTTAAACCTGATATGATAAAGATGTATTATTCTTTTTCAATTTGACTTACTAATATTTTGGTAAGAATTTTTGTGTCACTATTCATGAGAGATATGTTTTATTCTCTTTTTTGTATTTGTCAAGCTTTTGTATTAGGGTATTTTTGGCCTCAGAAAAGTTAGGAATATTTTCCCTCTTCTGTTTTTGGAAAGAGTTTAAGATTAGTGTTATGTCTTCCTTAACTATTTGATAGAATTTACTAGTGAAACCATTTGGACCTGGAATCCTTTTTGTGGAAAAGTTTTGATAACAAATTCAGTTAAAATAACAGATACATGGATATTCAGAGTTTCCATTTTTTTCTCTTTTCATTTTTGGTGAGATGTTTTTCAATGAATTTGTGCATTTTAAGTCGTTGAGTTTATTGACAGTTGTTCACAATAATCCCCAGAGAAGGCAATGACAACCCACTCCAGTACTTTTGCCTGGAAAATCCCATGGATGGAGGAGCCTGGTAGGCTGCAGTCCATGGGGTCGCTAAGAGTTGGACACGACTGAGTGATTTCACTTTCACTTTTCAGTTTCATGCATTGGAGAAGGAAGTGGCAACCCACTCCAGTGTTCTTGCCTGGAGAATCCCAGGGACGGGGGAGCCTGGTGGGCTGCCGTCTATGGGATCGTGGAGTTGGACACGACTGAAGCGACTTGGCAGCAGCACAATAATCCCTTCTTTTTTATTGTCTGTAAGATCTGTAATGATCTTACACTCCCTCATTCACTCCCAATATGAAAAATTGCTTTTTTTCCCTTATTAGTCTAGTTAGGGGCTTAGCCATTTTATTTTTTCAATAAAACAAATTTTGGGTTTTGTTAAATTTTTCTACAGTCTGTTTTCTGTTCCACTGATTACTGTTATTATTTTGGTCTCCTCTCTTCTACATCTCATGAGTTTAATTTATTTTTCTAGTTCCTTAAGGTGGAAACTTAGGTTATTGGTTTTAACCATTTCCCTTTCGGTTTCTGCCTGCTTTTAGTTTTTCTCTGGAACCTTTAAAACAGCTATTGTCCATCATTTATAAGTGTTATCTGCAGGACAATCATTTAGTATAACCCCTTCCACCACTGCTGAGACTAGAACTCAGTTTTAAGCTTCAAAATCTTGGGTAAGTATAGTAACCCAAGTGTCAACTTCCGTATCTGTAAAGTGGAGGTAATTTAACGTATCTTAGAAGACTGTAATGGAAAGCAAATGAGATTATGCATATGAAAACATTTTTGAAAGAACAAGCATGGCATATAAATTATATTTAGTATCATTAATGCAACATAAAGTTAATTATATACTCCTATGTCATGTACTTGTACTGATATTTCCACCAAAACTTAAGATGCAATTCTAAGTCATCTAATTTTCATAGCCTGGGAGATAAGAAAGATATTCCTTTATCCTTTTCCAATGTATTCCAGCTAACCTTATAATTATATGCAATTTCATAGTCAACTGATATTGAATGTCTATCATGTATATATTAGGCATTTTTATTTGCAGAATTTTATTCACTTCATTTCTCACATAAGAATAGTGCCCTCCAATTTAGCAATACGTAACAATAACTAAAAAAATTTTCCCACCTTGATTCTCTTAAAAATCTTAATGAAATCAGAGAAAGCACCCAGATATGTGCTAATTATTTATTTCAGTCTAACCCACAACAACAACAAAAAGTGAAACCAAAATAAATGTGTATAAAGGATTTGTTAAATTATGATGCATACATATAATGTAATACTATTCAGCTGTTAAAAACATTCAGATTGTTTCATCACATGGGAAAAGGTATATAATATTAAGTGTAAAGAATAAGATTACTGTTTAAACATCAAGATTACAATTTTGTTCAAAATAGGAATCAGAAAAAAGTAGCTGTCAGGAAATACACCTGAATGATCATCTCTAGAGTGATACAGTTAGGGATGGTTGTTTCTTCACATGCTTTGTCTGAGGCTCTAAATTGTTCACAATGAATGTATGATTTTTGCTTTCAGTTTCTTATTTGGATCCAGAGACACTCTGCACTGGGTTGATCTTAACTAAGTAAATAGTCACCTTATTAGTCCATGCATAGCCATTATTTATTAATATGTTTATTAGAATGTAGTAAGTACTCATATACCCAAGGCTCAATATAAAAGCTCAGATTAAAATAAAAATTTGCATCTAGGCATGAATCCTCTCCTGTCCCACTCACCACTTTTCTTTACTCAAGATAACCACCTTCCCAAATCTCAAATCCCTTCTTATCCTTTTAATAAAGTTGTATGTAATTGATATGTGCTTTCATAAAGCTATATGAACTATATATTTTTATCTTGGTGGCTTCAAATTTTGTAAGAAGGTAGTATGCTGTAAATTGTCTTCTAGGATTTCATTCACTTAATATTGATGAGATTTATCTCTATTGATGCGTAGGCCATGGGATCTTATTTTTATTACTATATAATATTCTATTGTGTGACCATATTATTGTTCATTCTGTATTTTAGGCTATTTCCAGACATTTCCTGTTAAGAACAGTACTATAAATATTCTGGTACATGAATTCCCATTGTCCCTATATACCAATTTGGATATAAACCTGGGAGTGGAAATGCTTGTCATACGGTGAGCAAAAGTTTAAAGAGCAGTGTGGAACTGTTTTTCCAAACTGTTTTTACCGCAGTCTATACATATTCCCACCAGCAGTGTGTGAGATTCTGTGAATCTGTATCCTTACTAGCATTTGGTATTGCCAGATATATTGCTCTTTTCTTTTTAAATTATTTATTTATTTTGGTTTGGCTGAGTCTTCATGCTGCACGGGCATGTCTCTAATTGCAGTGAGCAGGGGTTACTCTTCGTTACAGTGTGGGGGCTTCTCCCTGCAGTGACTTCTTATTGCGGAGCAGGGGCTCTAGAACGTGTGGGCTTCAGGAGCTGCGGTTTGGGGGTTCAGCAGTTATGGCTCCCGGCTCTAGCGCACAGGCTCAGTGGTTGTGGAGCATGGCCTTAGTTGCTCCACTACATGTGGGATCTTCCTGACCCAAGGATTGAACCCAGGCCTCCTGCATTAGCAGGCAGATACTTTACCACTGAGCCACCAGGGAAGCCTGATGTATCGCTTTGATACTCGGGAAAAGAAGAATGTTTGTAAAACAAACCAAGAACAGAAACAAAACTTCCTTGCCCTCCTTTTCCCCAAACTCCAGGAAAGATTCAGGGCACAGGTGGTGATACATAAAACTATTCCTCCCCCAGCAGCTTTTCAAAATCTTCTAGCTCTAGAAACCCTCTTCCAGCAATGAATTGGGAACAGTGCGGGGGTGTGAGAAGTAGGAACCTGCAGAATTGTGTCATGGGGACTCTTTCCAGCAGATGGTGAAATTATTCTGTAGGTTTGAACTAGAAACCTCGTATTCTTTTTCTCTCTGTCTCTTCCTGTCTCTTCTCTCTCTCCTGAGATACAAACACTGGACCAGATACATCATTTTTTATTCTCTGCACTATGTTCCTAAAATACTTTCCTTGCCATTCTCTTTGCAAATATCAGAGAACTGACCTGCTTATTGAGTGCTTTCTTTTTTCTTGACTTGAGTAAGAACCTGCCAGTTACACTCAGTGGGGTGAGGGGTTCCTCAACAAGCAATGAAGAGAATGAGAAATTCAAAACCATAACAATTGGAGGGTGTGATTGGAGGGTGGGAGGGAGGCTCAAGAGGGAGGGGATACACACACACACACACACACACACACACACACACACACAGAGTTATGGCTGATTCGTGTTGTTATACACCAGAAACCAACACAACTTTGTAAAGCAATTATCCACCAATCATAAAAAAAGAATTGGACAGCCTGTTTCAACAGTGGCACCCTGGTTGCCTCTCCTTTCAAAACTGAGTCCTAGTTTCTATCACTATCACTTTGCAGTAACCTGTGTCATGATACATGATACAGAACACCAGACAGATGTGAGAATCTGTGATTTTGCACCTACAATAAATTAGCTTCTTCTCACTTACGGGTTCAAGGCTATAATCAGAGCACTTATCCAAAATGCGACTCAGAGAACTTTTTGGAGATAGCTGAAATATCCCCCATTTTTTAAGAGACAGAAATACAAACAAGACTCAGTGCACACAAATACCAGCATCCAAAGAAATGAACGAGTTCACAAATCAGGTGAAAGTCTAACAGCTCTTTCCTCTCTCCAACAGAGTACCTCACTCAAATACAAAACAAATTGGCTTATTCTGAAGCAAAAGCCCCAGAGAGAAAATAAAGTTTCCAGCCGTACACGCTGGAGTGACTTACCCTTCTGTGTGGAGCACGTTGGTTCCCAAATGTTGGTTCTTTGATCCAACTGCCAAGTACTGGGGCAGGGGGTGCCACTTTGGGGAAATTTGAACGGTAGGTCCTCAGGACAAGTGGTCCTGACAGCTGCTGAAAACTTACCCGAAAATTCTCCAAGTGGGGTCACATTTTTGGGTAACCAAAAATTGTTACTGAGTCCAAGCTCATACTGCTCACCACACAACGTGCCAATAAATCAAGAGGCAGCTTGCTGGGGCAAGGAATAGCCAGCAGACCAAAAAGATGGTGACCTCATGTCCCAGAGAACCATCTTGCCTGAGTTAGAATTCAAGTTTCTTTAATACAAAATGGGAGGGAGTAAAGTCAAACACTTCCTGGTTCCCAGCAGCCTTTGGGGAGGATGTGTTAATTTCTTTCTGCCTGCAGTCATTCACAGGTGGGCCTTGTCAGGATGTTTTCTGTGAGCTAAACGGAGGTATTTCAGCTTAATGTTCATTACCTGGGAGGTAGAGTTCCCAGAGATGGGCCATTTATGTATGACTTAAACTTACAGGCAACATCACTTTAGTGAGTAACTTGTAATAGAGTTGAAAGATTTTTCCCTATGACAAAACAAACCTGCAAGAAATTGAATGAACTCACCTGATATCTGGAATTGTAAATAGATAAATCGTGTTTCTAAGAACATATGCCAAAAAATGATTTGGACTAAGCAGTGATTGAGACTAAGCCATTCTTTCTTTTAAAAATTAATTAATTAACTTTTGGCTGTGCTGGGTCTACGCTGCTGCCCAGGTTTTCTCTAGTTGCGGCGAGCAGGGGCTATTCTTCATCGTGCTGTGCAGGCATCTCATCGTGCTGGCTCCTCTTGTGGGACACAGGGTCCAGGGTGTGTGGGCGTCAGTGGCTGTGGCACGCGGGCTCTGTAGCTGCACTGTCCAGGCTCTAGAGCACAATAGTTGTGGAGCACAGGCCCAACTGCTCCTTGGCATGTGGGATCCTCCCAGACCAGGGATTGAACCTGTGTCTCCTGCATTGGCAGGCGGATTCTTTTACCACTGAGCCACCAGGGAAGCCCGATGCTAAGCCATTCTATCAGAAAATAGAGAAGTAGAAGCTGCAGTTGGTTCCTGACCATTATCTGAAATCACCAGTGCGCAAAGGCAGTATTCTCGTTTCTGCTCTCAACAGCAGGTGGGAATGCAGGGATCCTTTGCCAGGATCAAAAAGGGGCCATAAATCACATATTTTTAACAAAGGGCATAAAACAAAATGCTGCTCTATTTGGCAATGCTCTTTGACTAAAAAAAGAAAATTGTGTGTATTTTCCAGAAACCACACTTAACTGACTCCAACTCTGAAGGCGGTATAACATGCTGCTTCTTTATAAGGATCAGTTATCAAGCTTCTATTTTGAGTTCAAAAAACTAAATCCCAAAATTGATTTCACGCTACAGAATGAAAGGTTGAGAAAAGTTCAACTTGGAGACAACAGACCGTCCTACTATTGTTCACTGAGAGATTCCTGCACAAGTTGGTCAAGAAGGTATCAATTCTCCATGGACCTGGCATCAGGCCAAGCAGCCTTGGAAATTCCAGCTGACTCTCACCAGGAAGGAAACAAGCACAGCGTTTGGGTAACATGTTCAGCGAACTGATAGGGCACTAATTAGGAGGCAATAAACTCCCTTTGTTGTACTAGCCAGGTTCAGATCTGTAAGGAGGTGACCTTGAACCCTACCCATCGGAGAAGACCACAGTCTCAGGGGAAAAGTCTTTGATTTTCTTTTTTTTTTTTTTTGAGGCTTTAAATAAACTAAATTCTATGAGAAGACATGCTCAAAATCCAACCAGAGAGGTGCCTGTAATCCACAAATTTTCAGACATTTGTGCTGAGGTCGAAGTGCTGCAAAAAAGAAAGGTGTCAGTCTCGATTTGAGCTTCCGTGTTTGTAAACTCAGCCAGTTCACGCCTGGTTGGTAATGTCCTCAGGTCTTCCCTCATTCGTGGTGGTAACTGCCAAATCCTGGGCATCCCACAAAGATGTGAGGCTTCTGGAGGCCATAATACATTTATATAAGATTTGAAGTTGATAAATCCTTACGTGACCTCTTCTAAATTCTCTTCATCCACAATCTCAGCAGTTTAGCCAAAGTTTTGCTGTCGTTTCCCTCATGCCAACAAACCAGGAATATGTAGGCACAAACTGCATCCCTTACCTACTTGAAACAGAACTTCTCATTCACTTCACACCTAATGATCAGTCCCTAGTCTGTCTCAGGTCTCTTCTAGGTCCTGGGGAAGCAACAGTGAACAAACTGAGGCTTTAACCCCCATGGAGCTTCCCTTCGAGTTTTAGTCAACAATTCACTATGGAGACCAGAGAGAAACAGAACATGTATTGAGGGACTAGACATAGTTTTAAAACACCAGAGATGACGTTTAAATGACCTTCCTTCAGCAAAAAGTCACCTAGAAGATAAGATCTTTCTCTAAGGACTTTCAGAAAGCCTCTTTCTGCAAGAACTTGTTCTTCTTAACAAGTTGAATTATTGGCCCAGATAGGCCCCAGTGCAGCTTGCAAAGGCAAACCAGAGGAAGACATTATATTTATTCTGACCCCAAATCTTCATTCTTAAGTTAAATAAGTAGAGATGGATTCATGATAATATAATGCTCAGACCAACTGTATGATTAAAATTTTCCCTCAGAGAACCCCCATTTTCAGATTCTCTTCATTAATAGATTTTCTACAGAGGAGGAATTTTAGCTGCAGAAGTTGCCAATAAGCAAGACATTTCCCAGGGAGAGTTTTACATGCTCCTTATAAACACCAGGACTTGTTGACGGGTAGGTCATGAGAAATCTGAATCGGAGCATCAACAGGCCAGAGAAAAGTTTCCAGCTAGTTAGTGGCTATCCATGCGAGTGGAGGAGAGAGATCAGATAAGATAAAACATGGGAAGCACTTATTGGACTTTGCCCAGAAGTTCACTTATGACATAGGGAAGAACAGTTTCAGCCAAGAGGTGGAGAAAAGGCCTAGACGCCGTGAGTGGAGGGGGAAACTGATAATGTGGCAGCCGGAGTGGGAGTAGATTCCACAAAGCATGATGGCATTCACCTCCTAATTTACTTCCTTGCTTCTCCTCCATCCTGCGCACCTACACACTTGCTTCTAAAATGTACACACTCAGGCCCATAATCCTTCAATAGCACCCTTCTGACCTGCACAATAAATGTCAAACTTAGCATAGTCACCCCATCCTAGCCTAAACCTGTCTTACAGTTATTTACATAACTCCCAGTCTTTGTCACTGGGTTATTCTCTAACAGACTTGCCCCTTAAAGGAATGCACCATCTCTTTATTTGGCACTTTATGTCTCCCTGCCTCTACCCGTTATGAAATAGCACTAAACTCACATGGTTGAATGAATGGAAAAATAAGTAAGAGATGGGATGAATGAATGAATGATACCAGCCCTGACTGTAAGAGGGTTTGTGTGTCCCAGTATGGCAGGTGAAGATAATCTTTGTGAAATGATTGTCTTCCCCTTGTAGAATGTCTTGATGAGCTGGAAATAAAAATCTCTATAAATCCAACATCCTGCTGTTGCTCAGTCATTGTCAGAGTGTTTTAATTGGGTGATTGGAGTTACCTTGATGTCTCCTTATTATAACTAGACAAGTTCAACTGACATGAAGATCTCTGATTGGAATAGGATTCTCTCAGCAATACGACAAGTGTGTCTGGAAGCCCTACCGTTTAGCATGACACCGAGACGCAGCACATGCCCGGTTCTGTCAAACCTCCGAGTCGTGCATGTGGAATCAATGAAATCACCGGGATGATAATCGACTTCGCTCTGTGATTCCCCTGTTGGCACATTTATTTTAGCTCTGCCAGCAGAGAGGGAGACTTGCTCTACTAATTCACCATGACGTTGTTTTCTAATTAGGTGTCTTGACACAGCAGGTATTCCACTCTTGAACATTTCTTTTGTTTCTTTAATGTGCCAGCAAGCTGTCTGACTTTTAGCTGCCTGATCTTTCAGAAAGGTTATCTGCAGTGTAAAATGAGACACCAGACGTAAGGCACCTTGCCCAGTGTTTGGCACCCGAGGGGTCTCTGAGAAAGTTCATTACGTCTCCCTGTTCATCTTTGCCTTCTGTCCTGCTGCTGCTTTTAGTTAATCTCGGAGATGAAATGTTACCTGGGTAAGGCTTAAACAATTTTCTCCATCCCAGAAGAGAGTCCAATAAATCTATAAACTGAGACCGCATGGATTCTGTAAATAAAATGGCCACAATAATTGAGTGCTTTCTATGTGCCAAGTGTTGCACATTTCATTACTTTTCATCCTCACAGTAACGCTAAGGGGGTGGACATTTTTCTTCTGTCTGCTTTTTAGGGGGAAGAAACCTTAACCGAGAAGCCAAGTAGCTGAGGTTCCAGGGAGGGTCAGTGAGGGAGGTGGGAGGACAGCGCCTGTCTGCCTCCCTCCCCGTCTTCGTCCTCAACCACTGCACACGCGGCCCTCCACCTTCGTGACCTGAGTGGTCAGGACAATCTCGAGGACTCTGCAGGACACAGAGATGGAGAAGCCACAGCCCTGGAGGGTCCTACAGGCCTTCTTCCTGGCTGAACAGATACGTGACCGCCCCGGGTGTGAGTGCTAACACCCCTCCCCTTCCCCTTGGAGCCCCCCAGTGGGATGGGAGGAAGAACTTCCTGACCCCCCCTCCCCACAACTTTTCCCCCTTCGACCCCACCCCCCGCATCAGCCCGGAGTGGAGAGAACAGCAGGTGCTCCTACCGCCCGCCCTCGGGTGTCCTGGGAGCCCTTGTCTGGTTTGGTTCAGCCTGGCCTGCTTCCCTTCCAGCCCCGGGCGTGTGGGCAGAGTACAAGCTAATTGGCAAGGGCCGCTCCAGAGACTACAGAACGCGGGCGCTGCCGGCTCGCCAGCGGGAGGGTCGTGTTCCCAGCCAGCGCGCTGACATTTTCTGGTGCCCAGCCGCGGCCACCTGCCTGAGGAAGGTGTAAATGGGGAAGGGTAAACACGGAGACTCAGGTCCTGACAACTCTGCAGAGACTCCCCCAGAGAAAGAGACGCAGCTGAAGCCAGCTGCTCAAGATGCTTGGTCAGCAAGGAGGAGACTCAGCCTGGGGAGCGAACACAGTTCCTACCAGGAGAGAGAAAGATGGTCCTCACCTCCATGCAGCTGCCGGAGTGAGAAAGCCTGGGAACCAGCTTCCTGGGAGACCACTGGGCTGAAAAGAAGGCAGCTCCTTGCCCCCAGGCCCCCGTTCCCAGCCCCCAGTCCTCAGCTCCTGGCTCCTGACCCCAGCTTCCCAGCTCCAAGCCCCCAGCTCCCAGCTCTCAAACCCTAGCCCCCAGCCCCAGTCCCGCAGTCTCTCAGCTCCCCGCCCCAAGCTCCCCAGCAGCACCTTACCTTACACAGACAAAACTGGAGCCTGGTGACCGTTGGGGGCGCTGCCCTGGAACTGAAGGCAGAGTTCCTTGAGCTGAAAGGAATAAAGGAAACCCTCACAGAGAAGTGGGCTTCCCTAGTGGCTCAGCTGGTAAAGAATCCGCCTGGTAATGTGGGAGATGTGGGTTCAATTCCTGGGTTGGGAAGATCCCCTGGAGAAGGGAAAGGCTACCCACTCCAGCACTCTGGCCTGGAGAATTCCATGCACTATAGAGTTGCAAAGAGTTGGACACAACTGAGCGACTTTCCCTCACTCGCAGAGGAGTCCTGGTGGAGAAAAGAAGTTTTGCAGAGTAGAGACAGTGTGAACTTTGTGACCAGATAGATCTGTGTTTCAACCTTAGCGCTGCGGCAGCCTGTAGCTAACCTAGCTAAGCATCACGTAAGGGCTTTGAACGGTAGGCATTTAATACTCACAACAACCCTTTAAGGGAAATTGTCTTTTTATTTTATGAGAAATAGAACCTTAGATCAACTCCTTGCCCTTGGAGATGTACCCGAGAGGACCACAGCTGTGCTTATAACTTGATGCTGCCCAGAGGGAGGCCACGCTCTTCACCATGCTCTTAGACTCCCACACAAAGATGCTTTCCATGGGGACATGATATTTGAGATATCTGCCCTCATCGGGAATGAGTTTCTTAGTTTCATCTCCTCTAACTTGGAATTAACAATATGCATTTTTCAGGGTTTTTGTGAAAAGTAGAGATACTATAAAAAGGCACATGGTAGGGTTCCTTGAAGATTATATCTCCCTGGACAGAGAACTGCAGAGCCCATGTTTATTACTGATATTGCTTTTAAATTCAATCTCTTTAAAAAAAAATCACCTCAAATCAGAATGGAACAATTTTCAAGTCAGAATAGAACAATTGTGGAGTCTGAATTCATTCCATTTTTATATTTTTCCAAATTAAAATCACACGTATTATAGTTTTCTCATTAAAGCTGTAATACATGTTGATGCATTAATTATGGGAAAACAGAAACTGTAAAAAAAAGTAGAAATATCTTTATTTCCCACTGCTCAGAGATGACTACTGTTAAAGCATTTTTTCTTTTTTTCCATTATTTCCAGTATTTCCTTAATATATATGTTTTTTTTTTTTTTTTAAAAATAGAGTTGGTGTCATATTGCATGCTACTGTACTATATACCACATTTAAAACACAATGTATCATGGACACTTTGCTGCTTCTCAAAGTGGTGGAGTCCTGCAGAAAATGCTTCTGAGGTCTTGTGTAGCCTTAGTCGATTTTGCAAAAATGGAAACTGATGAGCAGGGGCTGAGATCCTGGTCTGATTTCTCCTGCTTTAACTGGAAAAAGGAATAGGGAAATAGAAGCAATGCAGAACCAAAGGGGCAAACAAGAGTTTTGTTTGTGCTCCTAAAACAGAAATAACTGGATTAGAGGATTAAAGTGCAGGAGATGGGGACACTTGTCACCTGGAGTGACTAGGACCTTTTAGTGAAAGTGGATAAGAAATGCACAGTTGGAGAGAAATCCTTGCTCAAGGAGAAGGCTGTGGGAAGGAGTTGAAGAATGGAGGCACACAGCAGGCTCGCTTCCAACATGTCACCAGGATCAGAGGCATAGGGTCTGGGTGCTGCAAGGGTTCACAGACTACTGGCTCCCCTCTAACCTCCTCGAGGAGACAGGGGCTGGGAATTGAATTAATCACTAATTGCCAATGATGTAATCAAGTGTGCATAAGTAATAAAACTTCCATAAAAATTCTAAACAATGGAGTCCAGGGGAATTCCCTGGCAGTCCAGTGATTAGGATTTGATTTTCACTACAGGGGTCATGGGTTCAATCTATGGTTGGGGAACTAAGATCCCACAAACTGCATGGCACAGCAAAAACAAAAAACTGGGATTCGGAGAGCTTCTGGGTTGGAGACTGCATCCATATGTCAGGAGGGTGGTATACTGCAAACTCCATGGGGTCAGAAGCTCCTGTATTCTGGACACTTCCAGAACTTGCCTTCTATATCTCTTCATTTGGATGTTCATTTGTATCCTTTATAGTAAACAGGTAATAGTAAGTAAAACATTCTGCTGAATTCTGAGAACCATTTATTTATTGATGGTAAATTTTCAAACCTGAGAAGGAAGGGGTCATGGGAACCTGTGATTTGTAGTCAAGTCAGACAGAAGTGTGGGTAACCTGGGGACATACTAGTTGTGAGGCATTTAAGTGGGGGTACGGGGAGTCCTGGGAGACTGAGCCCTTAAACTCTGGGGTCTGTACTCACTCCAGGTAGTTAGTGTCAGAATTGAAGTAGATTGCAGGATACCTGTTTGGTTTCCACAGAGAACTGGAGAATTGCCTGGTGGGGAAAACCCACACGTTTGGTGTCAGAGTGTTATGTATGGAAACAGATCCTTGTAGCATGAATGCTATTATTCATATATTAATATATGTGTACATATGTACATATATGTGTGTATTATACATGTATATTACATAATATGATAAAGCTAGTTTCATTTGGGAAGGGAAATCCCAGCAAAAGCTCACACTGAATGTTTGTTGTGCCAAAAAAGTTCTGACAGAAAAATCAGAAGTTGCTGAGAAGTGATAGCTCTTATTACCTAAATAATGATATGAATTTGAATAAATTTGAATAAATAAATAGATAATTTGAATAAATCTATTTCATGTCTCTGGGCTCCAATTTCTCACATAAAGTAGTGTTCTCTGCAAATGATCTCTGGGTTTCCTTTCTGTTCCAGAATTCAATGTTCCTGAATTGTTAGCCGTGAGAGTCAGCATGAGGTACGGAGGGAGGACACAGGTCCTAGAATCAGACAGCTCTGGGCTCAATACCAAGGCTGTTGTTACCATACAGCTTTGGGCTAAAGAGTTAAACTCTCTAAAAATGAGGTTCCTCATTTGAGAAATGGGAAAATAAAAATGATATAAGAAAAACATAAGAATTGATTGGAAAATAGACTAAAGGACTAAGCATACGTACTAGCATTTTTTTTTGATCTGATACTAATTAAGAGACAAGCTCTTTTAATACACAAAATAACATACTCCACATTAATTTCAAAGCTCTGCTTCGTCATCTTAAGGTGAAACTGTTTAAAAATAGGATATGAAACTCAATGGGGTAAAATTAGCAGATGATGAAACAACAGTCTCTTTGCAGTTTTTTGTTTTTTTTTTTCAGAGCTCATTTTTGAACAGTTTACTACGGAAACTATTTTATTTTGGAGAGATTTGTCTAAGTTCTTGCAAACAGGTTCTGCTGAATGAAATATTTCTGGGTTCAGCAAAACTGAGAGGTTATATTTTCTCCCCTATGCTAATGCATCACATTTTTCATAAAATGGAAAAAAAAATTTGTGAGCAGAATTTTATCAACCAGAACATTTTAGAAATGCAGAATCTGGGCTTTTGATTTTATACCATAAATCGAGTAAAATGTAGGAAACCATCTTTTCTAAATGCTCCTGCCATCATTTTCTACCTGCAAGTAGACATCTTGCCCTGGGAGGAGTGTGTGTGTGCTAAGTCACTTCAATCGTGTCTGACTCTTTGCCACCCCATGGACTGCAGTCCGCCAGGCTCTTCTGTTCATGGGGATTCTCCAGGCAGGAGTACTGGAGTGGGTTGTCATGCCCTCCTCCAGGGTATCTTTCTGACCCAGGGATCAAATCCTTGTCAATTTTGTCTCCTGCATTGGCAGGTGGATTCTTTACCACTAATGCCACCTGGGAAACCCCTGGGAGGAGAGCTACTTCATTTCTTAACAATCATAACGATTTCTCTGAGGAATCCCAGCTGCTGCTGAGAACCAGCCTGTCTGAGAATATCCTTCAATGTGAAGTCAGTGACTCAGTCAGAACCTGAAATATTCTTACAGAAAAAAAGCAGTTAGAAAGTTGCATTGTGCAGACTCGATATTGGATCTTCAGCTTCACTGTATCATTAAAGAGACAGTTTAAAAAAAACTAAAAACAGGGTACAAATAGAAGGTACTATTTTAAATTGGCCAAAAGTCAACGTCTGAGTAAAGACCAAGAAGGAAAATAAACAAACAAAGTAGAAGGATTTGGGATGTGATTATTTTCATGGCATAACTGTATATTATTTATTATGTGCAGAAGACAGTGTTGTTTGGATCAGGAAGACTCTTTTTCACCAAGCACCAGCATGAGGTGTGAAAAAGCAACATTCTTTCTAACTGGAAAGAGATGTTCAGGAAGGCAGGACGATTTTTTTTCCCCCTGAAGAATTGTGTCTTAGAGCTGTCTGTACGGGATTTGCTGTGGTGGAATTTGGCTCTCTGCAGTGAATTTCTTCTCCATCAGAGTCTCCCTTGTCTTGCACTGTTTTTAATTTGACCACCAGCCTTTGGTACTGAATGAAAGCCAAACTCATTCAGCCAGAGGCTCGCTGCGTAGAAAAAAATCATGTGTTTTTTTTTAATGTATTTCCTTTCCCAGTCCAAATACTAAATTGAAATGACACTGAAAGTATCGATCTGAAAGAGAAAGAAGTCAAGGGATTTGCGTTATTTAAAAAATGTGTCTATAGAGCAGGCAGGGCTGTGGGAAACCAGTTCCCAGCAAATGACTGGGAGATAAAAGATTTTTCAGGTTCAAATTATAATTTTGTTTTGTTCTTAATTTATACTAGTAATAGCTAATATGAGTATACCATGTCCAGTTTATAAATTGCTTTAGTGTACACTGGTTTCCTAATTTGATCCTCAAAGCAGCATAATGATACAGATGCTATTATCATCCCCATTTCACAGATAAGGACTGAGGCTCTGAGACACTGACTTCATCTAGCTTTTTCAGTTAACGAGAGGCAATGTTTGAAACTAAGCTTACCTGTTCTGACTTCAAATTCCTTGTTCCTGCCATGGCCTTTTGAAGATCTAAAACCATGGGATTCTCGAACTGAAAGGGAACTTAGAGATCTGCTGGGCCAGCTTTTGCCTGATTCTGAAGGATGTTAACGGATTTCCACAAAACAACATTTAGGAAGTGCCAAATTAAAGGTTATGTGGATTTCTTGACCACAGAATGTCCCATAGCTTTTATTTTGCTAACTAATCTTGATGCTTTTTCTGACTTATTTGGCGATGAATTTATCTTGGGGTCCATCTACCTAAGAACTGTATCATGTCAGTTGATCTGGTATGAGCTGCCCTCTCTGCTTCTTTATAGAAATAAATGCTCACTTGTTCTGGACTTTTCTTGGAGTCACTCCTATTCCACCTCAAGTTGACCTGGAAGGAAGTGGAAGAATTGAACTTTTAATTGTTATTCAACTGATTTACCATTGGAAACAGGAAGTAGTAATGAAGTGGCAGATTTTTGCCCTCCTGATTCTTTGCGCAAACATTTATTAGCTGTGCTCCAGATTCCGGGGACTGGCTGGGGATCTGTGTGGAAAGATGAATAGGACAGTTCCTGCCCTCAGTGTGTTGTTCCCTCATTCTCCAGTGTGTGTTAGTCACTCAGTCGTGTCTGACTCTTTGCAACCCCATGAGCTGTAGCCAGCCAGGCTCCTCTGTCCGTGGGATTCTTCAGGCAAGAATACTGGAGTGGGTTGCCATTCCCTTCTCTCATACTCTAGAACAAGGTGCAAACTAATCTAGCAAATAATGGCAAACAACTGATGAAAGGGGGCACTCAATGGAAGCCCAGAGAGGGCGGCAGCTCATCCTGGTGAAGATGGATGCAGGGGGCAGGTTTGTGCTCAGGTGCCTGCTCTTCCTCTTGGAGGGACAAAGGTCGTATCAGCCCCTTCAGCTGTGTACCCAGCTGACAGAAGGTGTGGATGCCTCCTGGGACCCACCCCAGCCCCAGGGCATTGGCGTCTGGACTCCACAGCTTTCCTGACAGAAAGAAAAAAGAAAGATTGAAAACGTCTGAGCTCCACATGTCCTATTTTTAATTGATTTTTGCACAGACTCTTCAATCAGGGTATGAATATTTAATTGTCCTGTCAGGTCAGATCCTTCCTGGTCAGACAGTTAAAAATGACTTTGGATGGGGGAGGAAATGAGGTGGTGGAATGGCATGAAATGAGGAAAGGGCGGCATTTGCCACAGGGGATCAGATCTAAGGACCAAGGAAGGTCCTGAGAGGAAGGGCACCTTGCACTCTTTGTCTCTGTCCCTCCTCGGCACACACGTCGGTAGCACTGCAGCCTTTGTGCAGAGGCCACAGGGAGTCTTGTAAGAGCTTAGATAACACCGAGGCCTGAGGAGAAAGTAGGCGGTTTTCTTCAATGAGGAGAAGACAAGAGGGTGGTCCCTGGGGAAGGGTCCAGAGGACCAAGCGTTCATGCCCCTGGTTTTCTAAGTTTGTGAGGAGCTGATTGGGTTTTACTCCAGGCTTCGCCCCAACCCGGGTGGAACCTGGCTGCACACACCTTTCTTTGAGAAATGGTGTCTCTCTTGGCTGCCCAGCGTCACAGAAGCTGAGAAAAATGGCCCAGGAACTATTTCAGGTGAACACACTCTCACAGGCAATGAATAAACGTCTCAACGTGACTTGTTCCAAGAGACTATTAATAGGCAGGAGATGAGAGGGATGGGAGAACTGAATTTCATTCAGTTTTGGACTCTCGCTTTATGCATACCTCTTTTTCAAACACAGAAGTGAAGTCCAGAGGCAGAAGGTGGCCACCTCCCTCTCCCCTCCCAGCGGCGCACTCACCGAGGGTCCCATCACAGTCCTTTCTGACCACCACTCAGGCCTTTGCTGAACACAAGCCTCCCAGGTCCAGACAGTCACAGAACAGCAAGAGGAGGCAACGCCTTGAGTCATATTCCTATTCGCTTCGACATCGCCATTGCCTCTCTGTGCATCTGCGTGGTTTGAAGAAGGGATTCTCATGCAGGAAACACCTGCTGAAAGGAGGGCTTTGGAAATGCCCAGGTGTGTTTGATTGTCTTAGCAGTGGGCTGGGCGTGATCTCAGAGTTTATTGGGGAAAGGACAGAGATGCTAAACAGATTGAAATTCTCTGGCTGGTGTCCCCAACCAAGAACTGCCCCTGAGCTGCATGACTGCTGGGGGCCCTCTGTGTATTCTCTATGGAGGACGTATTTGGAATGGTCTCAGAGTACATCTGAACTCCATTTTTCTCATCAGCATAAAGTATTTGTTTCAAGTTTTCAAACTTGAAGCATGACGTTTTCCAGGAAAACTTGATTTTTTAAAAATAAGGCTTTTTATATTTACTCAGGTGTCTTTTATATTTACCATTTCCAATGCTCTTTTAAAAAATTTATTTGGCTGTGTCGGGTCTTAATTGCTGCTCATGTGATCTTTAGTTGCGGCAGGTGGGATCTAGTTCTCTGATCAGGGATCGAATCCAGGCCTCCTGTATTAGGAGCGCAGAGTCTTACCAACTGGATCACCAGGGGAGTCCCCAGGAAAACTTGATTTTAACAGTTGTGGAAAATCAAGGAAAGAGAGAATTTTGTTTTGTTTGGGGCTTTACCAAGAATTGTTCACCTTTACCAAGAGTTGTTCACCTCCTTTTGGAATCAGATCCCTGATGGCAGTCACACTTGTGGTATTTGTTACCAAAACCACACACTTGTGTCTCTCTGCATCCGCAGCTGTCAGATGTCCCCCACCAGAGGATCTGAGTACTTCCTGTTGGCTCCTAATGGAGTTGCACCAAACCTCTCAGTACTGAAACACATATGATGTTATTCTAAGCGACTCTGGTTTTGTCTTGCCTTTATATTCCATTAGGGCATTATACCGATTTTTAAAATGGTGTGTAGTATTAGTTTAATTAATATCAAATTTGATTATTAGTTTTTATTTATCACTTATTAATTAGTTGATTACTATTTGATTTAATATTAGTTTAATTCCAGGAATGTAGAGGGGATATTGTAGAATATTTGTTGTGGGAAGACATTGGGTCTGCTCCAGGTCCTAAACCTGGGGTGAAATGTCTGATTTAGGCTTTAAAACAGGACAGACTTCTGAGAGACGAGACAGGCAGATGGATCATCAGCCATGGGACTTCCTGAATCTTGTGTTCTGTTTGGAGGCTAAAATGTTTGTGCAAACAAAAGCGCCTGCAAGGATCAGGCAGTTCCTGGGGAAGAGTAAAGAAGCAGAAAAGCAAGAGTTGGAGGGCCTTGGCAGGGGCATTGGCTCCTGGCCTCGCTGGTCACTGGGGGTCTGTGCCTACTGACTGTGGCCCCACAGGGTTGCAGGCATAGCGTTGCTAGATTTTCCATGTTTGCAGTGGAAGCTAGAAACCTGACGTGCTGGCCATCCTATTCAGACTATTGGAAGGACCGATACTGAAGCTGAGACTCCAATACTTTGGCCACCTCATGCGAAGAGTTGACTTACTGGAAAAGACCCTGATGCTGGGAAAGATTGAGGGCAGGAGGAGAAGGGGACGACAGAGGATGAGATGGCTGGATGGCATCACCGACTCGATGGACATGAGTTTGAGTAAACTCCAGGAGTTGGTGATGGACAGGGAGGCCTGGCATGCTGCGATTCATGGGGTCGCAAAGAGTCGGACATGACTGAGTGACTGAACTGAACTGAACTGAAGGATGGGTTGCTCTAACAAAAACAGCCAACAACACAATGGCTTAAGGGACCTGGATGTGGATTTCTTTCACAGGTCATGATCAAAGCAGAGCGACAGCCTCATGTGGCCAGGAGCAGAGGTACAAGGGCGTGGAGGAGAGTATGAGCAGCAACATGAAGGCCCAGATCTGGAAGGCCCAAGTCCTCCTTTGTTCCACATTTATGTGACTTTTGCTTGGTGGGGAAATGTCATCTTTAGCTGGGCAGCTATTGCATTGCTGTACCACTGATCATCTCTGCCAGCATACTTGCCCCAGGCACTTAAAGTACGACACATAGATCAGTCCCCTGCAGACCATGATGCTGAACTTGACTCGAAGACTGCCAGTCCGGCCCTGCTGGAATTCACTGTTTAGTTGTAGATTTAAGTTAAACAGCTGGAGAAACCATTCAGACTAGAGGAGGAGGGAGGAAGACAGGTGGGCCACAGTGTTGAAGTTGGTGGAGAAGTGGTATCCTCAGAGCAGACACGCATAGTAGGGACAGCTTCGAGGACAGAAGCCCACAGACCTTGAATGCAGGGAAGGGAGGTTTCATTCAGGTTATTGTCTTACCTCCACTTGCCTGACAAATGCCTCTCAGGCCAGCCTATGTGTTCTTCTTCTACGTGCCTGGCACAACGCAGAGCGCACGTATTATGTTCCTTGTCTATTTTTGTCTTCCCATCTAGACTGCAATTCTGTTTTGCTCACTTTTATATCCCCAGTGTCTTGCAGAGTAATTATTAATAGTAGAGTAGGTGCTTAACAAATCCTTGATAAAAGACTGAAAAAAATCCTGTGATCAGTGGATAATTAATGCATCCTTCCAAGTCAGTGCTAGGAACCGTCATGGTGCTTTGATAAGAAGATTAATCTGGCCCTGGAGGAAGGTATGGCAACCCACTCCAGTATCCTTGCCTGGAAAATCCCAGGAACAGAGGAGCCTGGCGGGCTAGAGTTCACAGGTTCGCAAAGGAGTCAGACATGACTTAGGGACTAAACAACAACAACAACAAGAGGACTAATCTGGGACTTCCCTGGTGGTTCAGTGGTTAAGACTCCATTCCTCCACTCCAGAGGGGCACGGGTTTGATCCCTGGTCCCCCAGTTGGAGATGTTCCCCATGCTGCCCTGCAGTGCAGCCAAAGAGAAAAAGCAGACTAATCTTGTTACCATGTTCAGAAGGCCAGAAACAGCAGGCCAAAGACAGCCTGGGTTTCATGGGGAAGTACTCTGTGATGGAGGGCAGAGATGTTCTGTGGGAAGGGATGGGCTTCAGAAGGCTGATGGGTTGGAGGTGTCTGCCCAGGGAGTAGAGAATTGGAAACTCTGCTGCCAGATTTCTCTTATGACCTAGTCTAGTGTTAACAGGCTTAGCTGAGGTGCTAGTCACTAAGGCAGGGCCTGAGCGGAGGAGACAGCAGTGAGCAGCAAACCCTTCAGGGTTCCGTGTCCTATGAAATTGAATTAAAATAGAAATTCTAGGGGAGGCTTCCTGGATGAGGGAGCATTTAAGATGGGCTTTGAGATATGCAGAAAATGAAGGTTCTGAAAATGCATGTGAGCTTTGTTAATTTGCCAGGAACCTAGCAAGAGTCTAATAAATATTTTTATGAATGAAGAAAATAAATGGGCAGATAGCAATGGCTTGTACTAGTCTTTTCTGGAAGAATGACTGGGGGTTCCTCTCAAGTTGGAAAGCTTTTGTTGCTGTATCAGGCCTTGGCCACTCAAGCCCATTGAAGAAAGCCCATTGATCTTTGAGGAATAAGATTCTGTTGTGTCGTGTAGTCTGTGCACGGGCTGGAAACGAATTTCCAGACATGAAGCAGAACGAGAGGAGAATAGAGTTTATTAGAGTGGGAGACACTGCTAGAATGCTGGGCCAGCTCAAAGGAGAGCCGTCCCCTCTTGAGGCCTAGTAGCCAATTTTTATAGCCTCATGACAGAAAATTCCTACTGGAAAGGTGGCATTAGGTGATTGGTAAGGATGCTATAGGGTGGGTAATAGGGCAGGTATTTTACTTAATATAGGGTGGGGAACAGGCTGGTTTAGATCAGGAAGTTCATGGTAATAGTTGCTACGGGGCTTGGTTAGTTCCAGAGATTTTTGTCCTGTGACCTTGTTGTAAGTTTCCACACCTGTGACCTTGGTGTAAGGCTCCACACCTGTGACCTGGTTCTAAGGCTCCACACCTGTGACCTGGTTCTAAGGCTCCACACCTGTGACCTTGGTACAGGGCTCCACATGCTGGATATGAGGGGTGGGGGTTCCAGGAGAAGTCAAGTCACCCCTTCCCTGGACCAGTGATCAAGAAAACACCAAGCAGGTGGCGCCCCGTGGCCCAGGATCGACCTGGCTGCTGACCTTGCCAGTGACCCTGGCCAGCCTGGGGAGGCTCCCGCATCCGCTGACACATCCCCAGGGCTGGGAAAGAAAGACAGGTCTTCCATTGTGTGCAGGGGAGCAGGGCTGTGGGCGGGGAGCCTCAGATAGAGCATGTTGGGGGGGGGTGGTAGGCTCCCCAAGGAAACAAAGGCTCGGCTGTTAGAGGATCCCTCAAGCATTTGGATTGTGAGGCTTGGGTTAAGGAAAGGGCTTTCTCTGCAAACACAACAGATGCCTGGAAGTGATGAGCCCGGTCCAGATGCTTGTGGGAGGCAAGACTGAAAGGCCCAACATGGCTGGTGGTCAGGGTCAAGGCACTACCAAGCAGGTCTTGGGCGCTGGGGGTGAGGAAGGGTTGGGCTTGGTTTCAGGGCTTAGAGAAGGAGGCTCTGAAGGTGGCTGGAGGTGAAGGGGACACAGCGGAAGACCATGTTGAAGGAGAACTAGAGGGGAGCTCAGCTCTGTCCTCTGTGATGACCTGGGGGTGAGATGGTGGGAGTGGGAGGGAGGGTTCTATGTATACATACAGCTGATTCACGTTGTCGTACAACAGAAATGAATACAACGTTGTAAAGCAATTATTCTCCAATTAAAAAAAAATGCAAGTTTTACCATCTAGTCCTTAACCTAGCCTAAGACATTTCCTTCTTTGTGCCCTCTTTTCTGCACCTGTGCTGCCCTGGCCCAGGGTGGGTGGGGGTGGGGGTGGGACAGCTGGCTGTGCTTCAAGAGGCACAGAGTCCCGCACCCCCTGAATGGCTAAGGTGTCAGTGATTCTGATTTCCTTGCATCTTATAAGTATATCATGGATACTCAACAAACACAGCACAGTAACAATTTCTGGCTCAGAGATTCTCCCCTTCTGGAATACTATTCTCTACTGAGGTCAGGGGATCCCCAAATAACCTAAGGGAGCAATGATTTTCCTTCCCACAGCTTCTAGGATCAATTAGAAATAATAAAAGTCTTGGGCCTAAGAATTAAAAATTGGGATGGATCTAAAATACTTTGCTCCCAAATATCTTATTCTTTCAAATATACGGTTCCAGTAATTCAGATTTTAAGTGAGACTGAAAAATGCTCAATGGGAAGAATACAAGATTTCTTTGCAGAACAATAGATTAAGTGTTTTTAAAATGAATAACAGCCAAAAAGTTAAAAATTCCAAAACTACCTCCTGAATTAATCAACCAAGGAAGCTGACATTTCCATTATTCTGATGTTAGCAAGACTTTTAAGCGTGAATATCTCATAAATACTAGAATATCATATTTTCAAGGAACTTTTTTCCTTTTTTGGTCAAGACATAAGCCTTGTGGGATCTTAGTTCCCTGACCAGAGATTGAACCCATGCCCTCAGCAGTGAAAAGGCAGAGTTCTGACCACTGGACTACCAGGGAATTCACACAAGAGACTTTTAAAGGTGAACTTAGCCCAACATACACACTTGACAGGTGAAGAAACCAAATCCCAGATGAGAGGCTACGGTAAGACACGAAAAATGTGTATTCAAAGTCTACCTTCTCCTGTGCTGATTGAAAATGTGATGTCACCATGTCCATACCTGGCATCTGACTGACACCTGCAAGGCTGCCGTGGGGGTGATGTGTGGTTTGATTTTCCTCTGCATCTCTTCCTTTGGGAGGACACTCCTCTTCTAGATCTGGCAGTCAAGGTGCTGTTCATCATGGGAGGGCTCTTGACTCAGGCTGGTCAGTAGTGACAGAGTTTGTGCTGGAGTGGGCATGTGATCCAAAGCAGAACTCATAAAAGTCTTTTCTTGGGATTTTTATATGGATGGACCCAAAGCTGCAGAGGCCATGTAAGCGTGCTTCCCTGACTGCAAAGAGGAGGTATATGAAGTAGGAGAGAACAAGGTTACCCTGGGAAGAAGAAAACCTAAAATTAGATAGACAGATGATTGACAGATGATAGATACATACATTTGTGTATATACACACACATAGAAACCTAGAAAGAACTAGTTCCTGCACTTGATAGTTCTTTTGCTTGAGCTAGTGTGTTATTATTGTTGTTATTTATTTTGGCCATGCTACCTGGTTTGCAGGACCTTAGTTCCCAGACCAGGGACAGAACCTGTACCCCTTGTAGTGAAAGCACAGAGTCCTAACCACTGGACCACAGGGGAATTCCCTACTTGAGCTAGTTTCCATTAAGCTTCTGTCACATGCAAACAAAAAAAACTTGTAATCAATACAACACACAGCCCTGTGACTTTTTGAAAAAATTTATTTTTTAATTGAAGGATAATTTTACAGAATTTACAGAATAATACAGAATTTTGTTCTTTTCTGTCAAACATCAGCATGAATCAGCTGGCCCTGTGACTCCATCTCCTCCTCTGTCATCCCCTTCTCCTCCTACCTTCAGTCTTTCCCAGCATTAGGGCCTTTTCCAATGAGTTGGCCCTTCACATCAGGTGGCTAAAGTATTGGAGCGTCAGTTTTAGCATCAGTCCTTCCAGTGAATATTCAGGGCTAATTTCCTTTAGGATTGACTGGTTTGATCTCCTTCTGGATTAAGGGACTCTCAAGAGTCTTCTCCAACACCACAGTTCGAAGGCATCAGTTCCTCAGTACTCAACCTTCTTTGTCCAACTCTCACATTCATACATGACTTTGACTAGATGGACCTTTGTTGGCAAAGTAATGTCTCTGCTTTTTAACACGCTACCCAGGTTTCTCATAGTTTTTCTTCCAAGGAGCAAGTGTCTTTTAATTTTATGGCTGCAGTCACCATCCACAGTGATTTTGGAGCCCAAGAAAATAAAGAAATGTAAATAGAATCCCTTTCCTTACCTACAATATCTTCCCTGGAACTTGGCACTAGGAGAAGACTGGGGGCCTTTACTGTTGACCACATCCTTCTTTTGCCTATTTAAAAACATTGACAAGACAATCTATTAAAAATATATAAGCATTTTGAAAAGTTACAGCATCCAGCAGCCAAATGCAACTGTTGATTTGGCCACAAGACAGTGATGACGCACAGGCTTTATTGAGTTCTGCAACTCACTTTATGCATTATTTAGAAACACACAAAAAATGGCCATCTTCATTGTGGTAATGGCTGTATAACACTCCTCCATGTTATATGGCAGTTTATTAAATGTTCAACATTAAAAAAAAAGAATACCTAGGTGGTCTTCTGCTTTTTTGTTGTTTAGTTGCTAAGTAGTGTCGACTCTTTGAGACATTGTGGACAGTAGCCTGCCAGGCTCCTCTGTCCATGAGATTCTCCATGGCAAGTATATTGGAGTGGGTTGCCATTTCCTTTTCCAGGGGATCTTCCCGACCCAAGGATCAAAGCTGCATCTCCTCCACTGGTAGGTGGATTCTTTACCACTGAGCCACAAGCGAAGCCATCTTCTGCTACTTTTCTGCAAAATTTTGTTTAAATTTATTTTCAGGTAAAATGTTGGGCTACTTCCAACAAGTTCCCTGAAAACTGCACAACTGTGCTTGCCTTTGTAAATGTCATCCTTTCTGCCCTTGGAATCTTCTGCCCCTTTCCTTTTCAGTCCTTTTTTGGTCAACTCGTTTATACTTTAAAGCCCTGCTCTGACACTCTCTTACTCATCTGTTCTTTTATCAAGAATTTACTGAACCAAGTGCTATGCTGGGAGCTGGGGCTATGACAAGGAAGATGACATTCATTCATTCATTCACCCAACAGGTATTTCTTGAAGGTCTAGGATCTGCCAGTGGCAGTGTTAGGTACAGGAAACCCAGTGGTGAGTAAGACGAGGTCCCTGCCCTTGTGGAGCTTAGATCCTATTGGGAGATAAAAGGCAGAACTCATTAAGGAGTGGGAAGTGTTCTCCAGTCATTTATTTCCATCCTTCTCAATAGCTCTTTCTTACCTGTGTTTCCGACTAGACTGAGGAATATGAGGAGAGAGGCTGTGTCCTTTGCTTCATTGCCTGCTGGGCAGTGCTGTGCTACTGCGCTGAAGTGGGCACCTCTGGTGACAAAAAAACCCCAAAGTGTGTTTTGTCCTTTAGAGGAAAGGCAGTTTCCTCCTTCAGGAGAACCATGTCTATGTCTGTGAGAGCTAAAAACCTCACAACTCAAACCCAAGAGAAGCTGTTTCAGGTATTCCCAAATAGTCACTTTTCCGTCCTTTGTCAAGAGCAAAGCTCATCTGATTTAGGAAAAGTGATCTCATTCACAGCCCAAGCACAGGCCCCAGGAGGAGCATGTTCGGGGAAGGGCCCAGAAAAAGCCAGGGGGAGGCTTTCTGGAAGCACTGCCCCCACTCGTAGGGGGTCTTCTAGAAGGAATATCCAGAGCGGGGGCCACCGCTGCCGGGCAGCCAGCTTCCCTGGACCACCCTTAGAACACCAGCCCGACAGCAGTCGATTTGTGGCCTTTTCTTTACACTGTGAATTGTTAGCAGTTTCTAAATAGGCCGTTCATTTTTCCTTTTAGCACAGAAGGGTCTCAGAACTCCGAATACCATGAGGGGCCTGAATGTTTCAACTCAAAACATTCCCCAAACCGCAGCCCTCGGGTGAGATGCGGAGCTGGCCAAGGGTTTGGAGGAAAAACAACCGCCCACCAGCCTGGAAACCAGTGGGTACACACACAGCTGGGTCGGCTTGCTCACAGAGACTGGAAGACAGCGTTTTTACCGGTCAGAGTTAATCTGATAAAACCACCTTCCCTTGACTTCCCCTCTGCCGGAGGAAATAAACCCAGTCTGGGGGCTGGATGCTGAGTGTGTGGGGCGTGGGGCGTGGGGCGTGGGACCAGGCTGCCCAGGGTACCTGGAAAACCCAAGCCACTGCTGCCTCACTTCTTCCTCCCCGATTGTGGGAGGAAAAAAAAAAAAGGAGAGAGAGAAAGAGTGAGAAGAGATTTTGTAACATTCTCACAGCAGCATTTGATTCAGGGAGAAGCCTAATAGCACCAAACCGCAGCTCAGACCCTGCGTGGTCGGAGGAGCAGCTCCCAAGCACACGAGAGAGGTGGCCCTGCAGCGAGGCTGGCTCCCCACCCGGGAAAGATCAGATCCTTGGAGTTGAGGCTCCCAAGGCCCCTACGGACATCCAGCGGGCAAAAGAGATCCCAGAAGGCCTAGTGGACCCATGCAGTGGGCCGCGCGGTCTCCCAGGCCGCTTTCTGGGGGAAGAACGGCTTCGCCAAGTGCTTTGACATCTCTGTCTTGATGAAGACCCTAAGGAGGCATTTGCGAGCAAGGTCTACCTAAGTCGCTGCAACTCAGGCCACACCAGAGGGTGACGAAGACCTGGGAGAGGTCTATTCACTGCCCCTTTGCCTGCCAGCATGTAGCCTGAGGCTTCCACAGCTTTTTCGAGGATGTGAACTTCATGTTGGTCGTGTGGGGGCTCTGCTGCTGGAGATCTCTCTTGGAGCCGCATCACGGGAGGAAATTCATGAGCCAGAACGAGACCCGCTGCTACCTGCTGGCAGATGGCCCTTGGCTGCATCCAAACCGGCTTGTTCACCAGGACCTCAAGCTGGGCAGAGTCTTCCTGAATGAGGATCTAGAGGTGAAAATAGGAGATTTGGACTGGCAACCAAAGATGAATATGTTGGGGAGCAGAAGACCCTATCTAAATACATAATGCTTCCCGGGTGGCTCAGTGGTAAAGAATTTGCCTGCCAATGCAGGAGACCGGGGTTTGATCCCCGGGTTGGGCAGATCCCCAAGAAGAAAATGGCAACCCACTCCAGTATTCTTCCCTGGGAAACCCAATGGACAGAGGAGCCGAAGAGTCAGATGCTACTTAGCGACTAAACAACAACAAACCATTCCTGAAGTGTTAAGCAAGAAAAGGCAGCATTTCCAGGTGGTCGTGGGGTCCACTGGGTGCATCATGTTAGTAAGGGCAGCTCACCTTTGAGATCTCTTGCCTAAACCTTACTGACTTCTGGATCAAGAAGAATGAATGCAGTGTTCCCAAGCACATAACTGCCTCTTCCAGGAGATGCTGTAGACAGACCCCACTGCCCACCTGGCCGTTCATGAGCAGCTCAAGACCAGTTCTTCTGGCTACATCCCAGCCCATTCCCCGCCCCACCATTCCACCAAGATTTTCTTTCAATCGCTCCCATAAGACTGGACCCCAGGAACAGGAAGCCTCTTACAGTCCTCAATAAAGGCCTGGAGAACCCTATGCCCAAGACTCCCTGGGAGAAAGAGGAACCAGTGGTCCAGGAGACCAGAGAAGTGGTCAAGTGCCACCTTGGTGACATGTTGTATTGGCCGTGTAGCGTGAAGTCCTCCAAGCCCTCTGAGAGGGGGATGGTGAGGCAGGAGGAGGCTGAGGATTCTGCCAGCATCTCCATCTTCTGAGTCAGCAAAGTGGGGGGACTACTTGGACAAGTGCAGCCTTGGGAATCAGCCGTGTGACCGAGTGTGGGGGTGCTCTCCAATGACTGGACTCATCTCGTTCTCTAGCCTGTTGGTGTCTGTCTGCGATACATAGAGTGTGATGGCACAGTATTCCACCTCACTGTGAGTTCCCATCCCAACTGCTCCATGAAGATCACACTCCACATATTTCCAAAACTCCATGAGTGGACACTTGCTGACGGTGGGCACCTGTGGGAAGGTGTTGGACTAGCCCAGCAACCCATGTACCTGATTTTGCACACGCAGCACCGTCATCCTGCACTCAGTAATGGCTGGGTGCAGATTGGCATCTCCCAGGACCGTAGCAAACTCATCCTGTGTCCAGCGTGGCAGCTGTCACTACGGCAACTAGAAGCTGGGTTTCCCAAGAACTGCCAGAACCTCCTGGAGGAGCGCAGCCTCTCCAAGGGTCTGACCGGTCAGCCCCACCATGTCCTTCCGTGGTGGACAAGCTGCTGAGCCCTAGCCTGGCCTCTAACCACCTCAGGACCGCCTCACAGCTTCTCCCCTGGGACTCGTGCCCCTCCTCGCCCCCACCTGCACCTTGGGCCCCTGTGGGTTAGCTCCCATTGTGCTGGTTGTGTGTGTGTACGTGATATTCCCCCAATCCCCAAACCTGGCAGCTAAAAAGAGGGCTATGTCATCCTTATAAGTGGGGTTTGCTATATACATTATTTTTGTACATGTTGAGATGTAGGTTCTATGGCCAGATGAATTGTACAGAATACTGCTATAGAATTCAGGACTGTTTTTCTTTGGCTTTATACATGTTAAACACATGTGAATCTTTCCAAAAAGCTATGTGGAGTGCTGATTGGCTACTAGCTTTCACGTGCACTCAGCAGCTGCCTGGCTCAGCCAATCGGCAGCAAGGATTGAATACTCCTGAGGTGCCCTGTGGAGGTGGCTGTGTGGGTAGATGGGATGGCCCCCTTCGCTGGGTCTTAGCCCAGTATGTCAAGTAACAATGGTAAACAAATTCAGTGACAACACATTATTAACAAGTCCTTTGTAAAGTGCCTTTGATAAAAGGTAGTCGGCTGCTGAGAGCGGTGGGGCCCCCTCTGCTGGTAGGGCCCTGAGAATGCTGAGCTGACCCTGTCATGAGGACAGGTCTCTCAGGACTGGTCTTGAGGGAAGATTATGGAACTTCTGCAACCTCCTTTGAATGATCTGCTGACTCCAGATCATCTAGCTGGCATACAGAAAAGCTGGGAAGGTAAGCGGAAACCTTGGGAAGGCAGAGAGAGGGAGAGGGAGACAGGGAGAGAGAGGGAGGGGGAGAGAAGAAAAGAGGAAGGAGAGAAGAAAAGTAAGGAACCCCCAGGGGTAAGTGCTGTGCGGGAAGGGCTGCCTGGGGTTCCTTCCACGTGCTCACAGCGGCCTATGTTCACTGTGAGGAGTACTTGGTGGGTTTGGTTGAGAAGGGACACATTTAGGGGAGCTGTTTCAGCTGGAGGAAGGGAAGGGGAGAAGGAAGGAAGGAAGGATGAGAATACTGGAGGGAAGCTGGAGAAGGTGGCTCAGTGGTGGCCCAGGCAAAGAATGTGATCAAGCAGAGACGACGTGGCGTGCTGACCCAAGGCACATGTGTGAGTGGCAGTAAGGCTGAGTGGTTACAAGCTAGGTCTCTGGGTCAGATGACCTGATGCTAGTTCTCCCATGTATGCAGTGTGACCTTGGGCAAGTTACTCAATTTCTCTGCGGCTCAGTTTCCCCAACTATAAAGCTTCCTAGGGATTATCTGGAGGATTATGTGAGAGAACATTTAGTCTCTGTTCGGTATGTGGCAGTGACTGTTATGAGGATGGATCAGTTGGGGACCAGTTGATGGCCTTGATGTCACACTGCCCCCCGTGATGTGGATTTTGTCAGTGTTTGGTAGACTCGGCTTCTGCTAAGAAGTCCATTTCACCTGGGACCTGAGGATGGGAATCAGCTCTGACCATGACCAAGTTTCAGTGTGTGAAGAGACTTCACTTTACCTGAACCTTCCTACTTAAAAGCAATGACCCCATTTACTTATAGTTTGGAAAATCCTCAAGCTTTTTCCTTCCAATTTTGTGTGGGGGAGGAGGGGTGGGAATGAGGAGATGTTTGTGGCCCCTGGTAGCAGTCAGAGGGGGCCCCAGGGCAGCAGAATTCCACTGAGTCCCTAGGAGCACAAATCTTAAAGATTATGTCAAGGATAAAAGAGGGTTTAGGGTGACGATTTAAAGCTTCCCTTTCTCCTTTTTCAGGCAAGGGCCTGGGAAGGGGTGGGAGCTGAAAACAGACAGAGCCTTGTTAGTGACTTGAATTTTCACACGTAGAATGACAGAGCTTCGGAAGGGAGTTTCTGCTCCGCGTGGCCCGCTCATCCCACGCCATCTAACCTGATCTTTAAATCGGCAACTCCATTTGTATTCCAGTCTGATCATGGGAGACTCATATCCCTGTGGGCCCCAGCCTTGGTTTGTAGCTGATGAGAAGTGTTCAGGGGAGGCTTCAGCCAACACAAAAGGGCTGTGGGGAAACCAGCCAGCCCCAGGCTCACCCCACAGCTGGGGCCCTGGGAAGCAGGGAGGTGGCAGACCAGTCTTTACAACTGCTTTTTATAGGATCCTGTCTGTGTTGGTTGTATTCAAGGCTCTCAGTCCCAGATAGGAGAGCAAACCATGAGAACCCAGTGTCAGGTCAACGACCAAGTGCCGAGCATACCAATGACCACAACTCCGGGAACAATTGGAGCAAGTGCTTGAAATTCCAGCCGTGAGCCTGGCTGCCCCACGTTGGGGGATGCTTATGTCTCGGGTAACATCCCAGCTGACAATTCCCAAACTCACCAGGATTTCAACCACGGCAGCCCCAATTATAACCATCATAACCCCACCCCACACTTCGGCTCTGCCCCACACAAGGTCCTGTTCTGAGTGTTCACTTGAGAGGTGCTGCAGAGAAACGAGCAGCCACTGCTCCCAGCCCCCTTGCAAAGGGGACCCAGCTCTCCTGGGGGTGGGAGCTGCCTTCCCTGAGGTTTGTCAATTTGAGGGGAAGGGCCTTCTTCCTGAGATTCTGCGTATTAGCCTGAACACATCTCCCAGAGCCAGGGGCGTCCTGAGAGCTGAGGAGCAGTGGGGTGAGGAACACTGCTGGCAGGAGCAGCCTTAGGCTGCAGCTTGAGGTCAGCGATAACCTGGGGTCAGTGATGAGGGGTGAGTCTCCCATCCAGCATGGGGGAGTTCACGAAATTCTCTTCCTTCAGAATGGCTTAAGCAAAATCCTGCCTGGACACCCGATGAACCCTTGAGGTCTTTCCCTAGCCTGAGCTCTTCATCTTCTGGGGGTCGATTCATTCTCTTGTCCACCACCAAGAGGGATTTGCCTTTGTGTGTCCCCCGGAGTCCTCCTCATTCCTCACCTTTCCCGGGTCATTCTCATCATCATGATAGGTAGCAGAGTTGGGTGCTTCCTTTTCCAGGCTCTCACAGCCCCTTGGAGTGTGTGGATGGACCAGCACACACTACAATTCCATAGCTCCCTGGGAGCAGGGTTCATTCTGTCCATCTTTGTTTGCTGGTGACCATCTCAGTGGCATACTGGGTGTACAAGTGGCCTGGGGACCCTCTCTGCGCCTCACAGTGGCCTGGGGAGATACCTAAAAATACCCAGCCCTGCTCCCAGAGATCCTGACTTGAGTGACCTGAGGTCTGGACATTGGTTGTGGTCTGAAAACCTCCCCAGGTGACCTAACCTGCAGCCATGGTTGAGAACGATTCCCCCAGAGTAGACCGTTAATGAAAACTTGTCTTAGGATGAACCAATGAGCTTTGCCCAAGTGACACCTTCTCTTTTGTTGTGTGTGTGTATGTGTGTGATTCTCAAGCCCTACTCACCCCTAGCATTTATTCACTGTGAACGCCATTAGTGTGAGCCATAGAACTCTTGGCAGTGGTGTTTATACACTGCCATGTGTAGAATGGATGGCTAGTGGGAAGCTGCTATATAGCACAGGGAGCCCAGCTCAGGGCTCTGAGATGACCTAGAGGTGATGGGAGGGAAGCTCAAGAAGGAGGGGATATGTTTCTACATAAGCTGATTCACTTCATTGCGTAGCAGAAACTAACACAATATTGTGAAACAACTGTGCTCCAATTAAAAAATAAAGTTCTGGAGGGAGAGCTCCTGGCAGGCATTTCAACTCTGATGATTGAAACAGCACTGAGCAGCTCACAGTCTTAGGAAATTCCTGCTCTAGCATGAGGAATTCTCTCTCATTCTCCAGCATCACTCCACATCTGCCAAGCCCCTTCCTCAATGCTTTCTAGACAGGAGGCCACGTTTCTGAGCCTTGTGGGAAGTAGTCGCGGGCAGGTCTGAGGGGCCACGTGTGAGCCCCCAAGTGGGTTGAGCAGCCTGCAGGGAGCTGCATGTGGACAGGGTGTGTTATGCCAAATGGGAACACACATGAGGTGATTGTATGAGTTTAATTCACAGCAAAAATGAGAGAAGTCAGATCACAAAACATTTGCTGAAATACCATGTGATATTGCTTACGTGTGGAATCTAAAAGACCACACAAATGAGCCTATCTATGCAAGAGAATCAGACTCACAGACTTAGAGAATAGACTTGTGTTTGTCAAGGGGTGGGGGGTGGGGGAGGGAAGGATTGGGCATTTGGGGTTAGCAGATGCAAACTATTACATACAGGATGGATAAACAACAAAGTCCTACTGTATATAACAGGGAACTAAATCCAATATCCTGTGATAAGCCCTAATGGAAAAGAATATGAAGAAGAATGCATATACATATAACTGAATCATTTTGCTGTAACAGCAGATATTAACACAACATTCACTAAATGAAAAAAAAAAGTTTGCTGAGTCTAGTTCTATGTGCAGCTCACTGCTAAGGGCTGTGGGACTTCAGAGTACCTGTCCGTTGCGTGGGAAAGCTAGAGAAGAGGACCTCAAAATATGAGACGAAGCACAGATTTCCAAAGCTCCCAGAGCTCCAAGAGGAGTGACGTCCATTCCCTGTCAGAGCTTTGGTGTCTCAGCTGTGGCTGACGGCAGCCCCTGAGCCTAAATCAGCTGCAGCTGGTCCCTGGCACGAGGTCTCTTTTTGGATACACAAAAAAGAATAGAGGGGATATTTTCCAAATTCACAGGTACCATGTTTCTCATATTTGCTCCAGTTACTTAAAAAATTTTTTTTTACTATGTGTCAGATCTTGGTTGCAGCACGCAAGCTCTCTAGTTGTGGGGCGCAGGCTTAGTTGCTCTGCAGAGGCAATGTCGGATCTTAGTTCCCTGACCAGGAATTGAACCGCGTTCCCCCCTGCATTGAAAGTGTGAGTCTTAACCACTGGACTGCCAGGGACGTCCCTGCTCCAGTTAATTTTTTTAAACACTGAAACATTGTTAACTCACCCCTGTGCCATTTCCTCTCCCCCCCTCCTTACTTAAGTATGAGCTTCTATAATTTCCATCTTATGTATGCCTAATCATTTTTTAAAATTCACTCTTAATATTTAGTTTTATTTATTTGGCTGCACAGGATCTTAGTTGCAGCATGCAAATTCTTAGTTACAGCATGTGGAATCTACTTCCCTGATCAGAACTGAACCTGGGGTGCCCTGCATTGGGAGTGCATCGTCTCCGCCACTGTACCACCAGAGAAGTCCCCCTCCCTCCTTTCTTGAATTTGGTATTTGTCTTTCCCATGTATGTTTTCCTATGCATATTACTACATACCTGGGCATCTACCCACAATATATGATATGGTATTACCAGCTTTCAAACTTTATATAAATGGCATCATACTGCATCCTCTGCATGTTTTTCACTCACTTCCCTGTTTTTGAGGTTTATCCATGCTGACCCAGGATTAAGGAAACTATTTATTCATCCATTCTCTTTTTGATGGGCTTTAAAAGTGCATTCCATTTTTCCTGGTTAGAAATAATACTACAACCTTGTTTGTGATGTGTATTTTGGCACACATCCGTTTCTTTCTTTCTTCTTCCCTACCTTCCTTCCTTCTCTTCCTTTTGAAGTATAGTTGATTCACAATATTATATTAGTTTCAGGTGTATAGCATAGTGATTCCGTATTTTTGCAGATTATACTGCATTGTAGGTTATCACAAAATAATGGGCATAATTCCCCATGCTGCACACTGTCTTCTTGTTGCTTATTTATTTCACGCCCCTCCTTGCACATAGATGCTTCGCTCTCTCCTTAAATGCTGCCTCCATGACCATCACAGCTTTCAGACCTGCGAGCAGCCTGCACAGGGCTCTGCCGTGGGCTCAGTCTTCTTCAGTACCGGCAACTTGGCCCCTAGACTCTGAACTTGACCTGGTTTCTGGCCTCCACCTTGCACTTGGAGACCTAGACTTGACACCGGACTCTGTGCCTCAAGCCTCTCAGGGCTTCTGCCCCCTACCTGGCCCCTGCTGAAAGGGATGTTCTTTGGCAGGAAAGCTTGGCATATCTTGGGTCTTAAGAGGAGATCTCATACATGTGGTCAGTTTTAACTGGACCTTAAAGGAAGTGCAATTTTCTGTAATAAGAAGAAAAGGGAGCATCTTCCTGAGGGCAATCAGGAGCTGGAGAAGGAAAATAAACATGGCAGAGTAGTACAGGGTGTGCGTGCATGCATGCTCAGACCCTTCAGTTATGGCCGACTCTTTGTGACCCTGTGGACTGTGGCCCTCTAGGCTCCTCCGTCCATGGGATTCTCCAGGCAAGAATACTGGAGTGGGTTGTTGTGTCCTCCTCCAGGGGATCTTCCTGACCCAGGGGTCGAACCCATGTCTCTTATGTCTCCTGTATTGGCAGGTGGGTTCTTGACCACTAGGGCCACCTGGGAAGTATAGGGTGAAGCCTGGGCTAAGAGCAGTGGCTGATGGAAGCTGGGTTCTGTCAGAGAGTGGGTAACATGACATGAATCTAGAAAGTTAAAGCTTCATGCTCCCTACCAGTTGACTTCGAGCTTTAGGGATGGGAAGGGTGAGTGGGCAGTGGCAGGTGACTGTGGCCGGGAGGCCACATCATGAGGAGAAACGTTATCCCCTAGGGCCATCCCTGGGCCAGGCTGAGTGTGCAGTGCTCACAGCTGGGCCCCGTGGTCTCATTTTCCTCCAGTTTGCTGAGCGCTGAGATGCTATCAAATCAGTCTTCCTCTCCCCTCCACCACTCACGTGGCACTTCCCGCCACTCCTGCTTCCAAGTAGGAGAACTCTAGGCAAACCACGCACAGGCTTCAGTCCCGCTGTGATGGGTGGGCCGGACCCTGACGTCACCTACAAGAGCTCGGGGGAGCAGACACGAGCGGTGGTCTAGCATCTTCTCTGCAGCTTGACGCCTCTGTGACTCGAGCTTATGGGAAGCTCCCAAAGTTCCCTATTGGGGGTACCGGGAACCAGCGGGTGTATGTGTATGGGGAGCAGTGGGGACTGGGATGAGGTTAGGAAGCCCCTCAAGCTTGGAAAAGACCTTGATGCTGGGAAAGATTGAGGGCAGGAGGAAAAGGGGGGTGACAGAGGATGAGACGGTTGAGATGGGAGAAAAAGGCTGATTGTTTTTGAAAGAACAAGCTTGGGTCCCAGGCTTACTCTGGGCAGACACTTAGGCTTTTGTGGTGTCTGACAGCCCATAAAACTCAGCAGTGAATCTGAGCTCCCAGCCCCACTTGCTGTCAGGAGAAAGTCTGGTATGGTTATCAACTCCTTCCCCTGGGCTGGCAGACCCCCGCTCCCTCTCCCTTCACCATTCCCACCCTTATTCTCACCACAAAACCATCAGGAAATCATGAAGAAAATGTTTTCTAGAGCCAGGGAGAAGCGTGGAGAGAGGCTGGTGGGGCTGGCTGACCAGATCAATGCTTGTCAGGGGTGAACAGGTTGATGCCACAGGGAGGACAGAGCCAAGAAAATTTGCTTGTGGCTTCACACTCTGAGATTGTGTGTACATGTGCACTTCTCTCTGGTAGATCCTGGAAGGTGAGCGTGTGGGAGAGTCAATTGTTTTTGGCCTCCAGAATGTGCTAGATAGTCATGGAGTTTGAGAGTGGGGCATGAGAGAGACTCACACCTCATGAGGTACATACCTCATTTTCATACTGTTCCTTAAATCTTCCCACCCCTGTTCCTCTTCTTGGGAGACCCCAGAGCCTGGCATCCATCATGTAAATAGCAGATGTCAACTGAATGGAGTACCTTCGGAAAGTGAGTGGTTGTTTACTAAGCGTTTACTATGGGATCTTCTCAGATCAAACCTTTGAGAAAAGTGTAAGGTAAGCAGGTTCAGGAAGGTTAAATAACTTGTCCAAGGTCTCACATCTAGGAGTGTGTGTGTGTGTGTGTGTGTGTGGTGGAGGGGGAGGGATGCACAAAAGATTTGAAAGGCTCACGGCATCATTTTTTATCATTGTTCATTTTTTCAGCTTCATCAAATCTATGACGTTCTGAATTTGCAGAGGGGACAGTGAGGCTCTGAATTTGCAGACGCTGACTGTCCCTGAAAACTGAAAGCGATGGAAACAAGGTTGGGGGCTTTCCAAGTGGGTGCTTGGCATGGCACATTCCCTGTAAACACAGAAGAACCTGAACGTCTGTACATACAATCGGGAAGAGGACAAAAGAGTGGAGGGACAGGAAGACCCCAAGAGCTTTTGTAGACCACAGCCTCGTCCCTGAGACCCAGGAAAACAGAAAGGCACAGAAAAGAACCGAGTCAGGTCAACTGTTAAAAATTATTTAATAGAAAGTCCAATGTCAAAATGTAACAATAAACAAAAATACACATGTATAAATATGTATATATAATTAGACCTGTACACTTTCTCAGACCCTTTTCAAATGAAACAGAAGCATCATCACATCTGGGTGGTCAAATCAAAAATAATATTCAAGCGACGTGGACCCACTGGTGCTGTGGGGAATCATAGTACTGCTGAAGCACTTGGAGGGGTCAAAGAATGTCAGTCGAGCGAGTTGGGGATATTGCCAAATGTCCTTTTCTGGAGACCCAGAGAGGGAAGATGAGCAACCCCACTGCTCTGTACAGTGTATCTGATCTTCTCTTAGCACCTACAGCCACTACTGTCTAGGAACAGTTCTCCTATTGGACGGAATTTTGAACTCTCGAAGCTTCTGTGGTTTGAGAGCTTGCTTGCCCTATCTCCCAGACTAGAAGCTCCTGGGCGGGTTTGCTTCAAGACCTTCCTATTCTGCAGGTCTGTGAGTGCCAACACAGGGTTTGGGAAAGCGTGCCATCAGGGTGTGCTGATTTGCTCTTAAAATAGTGGTGTCCACAGTGGCTGTGCACCTAGGAGGGGGCACCCAAACCCTCAGGGGTTCAGAGAGAAAAGACTAGAACCTCTTGTCTATAATATTTTTTATCTTATTCTTTAAAAATTTCTATGCTGTGTACTTAAAAAAATGTGCCTAATATATTAGTAGAGGAGTATATGAATATATACTTTAAATAAATTAATAAACATACGGGGGGGTGCATCTTGCAAGGTTTTTGCTGATAGGCATGTGTGGTCCAAAGAGATGGGCACCCACTGCTTTACAGAATCCGTGTGCACGGGGAGCCTGGGGAGGCTGCCCTGCTGGGCGCTCATGCCCCTCTGAGAAGCTTTTGCAGGTGCCCACAAAAGCAAAGCCTCAAGATTATCTCCCAGACCTGAATAAGAACTGAGGTCTCCTGGTCCCGCTGCTCGATTTTCCTTAAATGTTAAGGCCTTATCCTCAAGAAAACACAGATGCCCCTGGGAACAGCACAGACACAGCCTTTGACCCTGGCAAGGAAGCCTTTTGATCTCTGCCCAGTGATGGAGAGGGCACTGGACCAGGGCAGACAATGGGCAGAGGATGCCCGAAGGCAGACCTGGCCAGATTCCATGACCACACCCCCGCTCAGGGGACCTTCTAGGCCTTCACTTTAAAGCAGGTGTATTTGAGGCCAAACGCTCTGTCAGTTTCCAGCATCGTGATGACCACAGGCTGAATTCTCATCAAAACGCCTAGGCGGCTGTGAAATTCGCGTGGGAACCACAAGACACAGAATTAGAAAATTCCTCTGCAAGGAGCCAGAGGAATATCTGGGAAAAGAGTAGGTGTGTGAGCTACAGTCTTTCTGAGAGTCCAGAAGGCTGGTGAACATGCCAGCCTGCAGCCAGGACAGCAGCTGTGGGGTTTGTGCCAAGAAGGTGAGTCCCAAGCAGCCCTTAGGGCTCTTGGGGATCCCCGGGCAGAAGACCTGAGCCACTTAGCTAGGAAAACTGCCTTCAGCCCCCAACGCCCTCAGCTTCCCAAGGAAATGATGCTACCTGCTGTGGCCTTTTCTTGAGTTTCTAGAAACCATTCTCTCCCACAGCTAGTGTTTGGATGCATCTAATTCTTTTTCTTCTCCTTCTAACAATTTGTCTGGGGGGCAAGGGAAAGAGAAATCCAATGCTCTGAGCTCTAAAGAGGTTCTTTGGAAAGCCTAAAAGGCACCTGGAGTTGTCTGCACAGAGAGATCCTGCTGTCTCTGAGCCCCCAGGGGGGGCCTCCCCGCCCCCATGAGGCTCATGGCTGCTGTTCGGGCTGGCAGGTATTTTCCACGTGCATACAGTCTATCTGTGCTCTTGTGTCTTGTTTGAATTTCCCTTTCTTTGGCAGGACACAGGTGCACACCACAGACACAGCGGAGGCTTGGCCACCAGGTGGGACCCAACCCAGGGAAAGGCTGTCCCAGGGAGGCTGCCTGCGGGTAGAATGAATGAAGGCCTCATGCCCAGGGTGGGGAAATCCTTGGCGGCTTCCCACGTATTTATCTTTGGGTGTACCCTCATCCTGAGCTCTAGGCCAGCCAGTTCCCAGGAGGTATTTTTAGTCTGGGTGGCTCTACAAGACAGGTCAGGATGACCTAGAGCTGTCCCCTGTATGTCTCTAAATCCAGCCCGGGGTAAAGCCCTTGAGAGCAAACAGCTCTGGGGGAGAGGACCAGGAGCTGGGGCAGGGATGGAGGATACACGGGAATAAATCATCTCAGGAAGCATCTGTGCCCTTCCATGGTGAGGACGGGACTCCTGGTCCCGACCGGGACCACACTTACCTCTCTGGTGGCCTCAGAAGTGGGCTTCAGAGAGCCAAGCACCACCCACAGCCGCCTTATGCCCCCGGGGCGGGGTCCCTGGCTGCCTTGCCTGCGTCTCCTCTCCGTCCTCAGCTCCCACTCCAGCTGCTTCTGTGCCTGAGGCCCTGACCACCCACGCTGGCCAGTCTTTCGCCTGTGTTCCATGCTGTCCCCTCAGCCTGAAGGCCCTCTGCGGTGCTTTCCCTCAGGCCTCTGACACACTCAGGCTTTGAAGTCCCTTCTTTTGGGACGCCCCCGGTTTGAAAAGCTGGGCGGATGCCCCTCTGAGATGCTCCCTCGGCACCCCGTAGGAATTTCCTGCAGCACCGCCTCCCACACTGTCTTCCCCACTAATGATGGGCTCCTCGCGGGCGGGAGCTGGGTTTGGGTCATCCGTGTACTGCTGGCGATTAGCTCAGTGCCTGGAGCTAATAATGAGATGCTCCAAATGATCTGTTAAATAACTGAGTCCTCGACACTGGGGAGTGAGTGAGTGAAAGTCGCTTAGTCGTGTCCGACTCTTTGCGACCCCATGGACTATACAGTCCATGGAATTCTCTAGGCCAGAATACTGGAGTGGGCAGCCTTTCCCGTCTCCAGAGGATCTTCCCAACCCAGGGATCGAACCCAGGTCTTCCACATTACAGGAGGATTCTTTACTAGTTGAGCCACCAGGGAAACTCACCAGGGAAGGCAATGCCAAAAATGCTACATCTGGGCCAACCTGGATGAAGGGGCCCAACCCCACTCCCCGTGCTGTCGTGTCCCAGTAGAGCTGGTGACATGCTGCAGTTGGGGCCACGCTGGCTGAGTGGGAGAGTGGAAGCGCTGGGGGATTCGCCTGGGCCTGGCCCGTGTGCCGTATTGCCCAAAGTTGGAAAGACTGCTAATCAGAGTCCAGGTGGGGGAGCCCAGGTGAGTGAAAGATGCTAATGGCAGGCATCAGGGCACAGAGGGGGCGCAAGGCCAGACACCAGCAGACTTCCATCCTCCTATTTGGGTCTCACTCAGACTTTGGAGAGTGTGATCACTAGCTTTTCCTAGTTTGGTATTATTATAATTATACTCATGATTTCTTAGACGTTATCTTAGAGATTATACAAAGCCAAATGCAGCTCTTCTTGAAGTACTTAAATGATAAAGTATGTATTTTTTCTCCATGTATCTTTCTGTGGCGTGTATATGAGTGTGTTAGGAAATTGATCCAAATTTAGAGTCCTAATAAAGCAGCTGCCTGATTCTGCTCCAGGAAAATCGATACAAAAATTCAAAAATGAATTTGCGTCTCGCTCTGAATGGAAAAGCTGGCTTGTAATCGAAACTTCCCTTGCTCATTTGACTGTCAAGGGAGAAGGCTGTCTGAAGATCTGGACTGAAAAGGCAGAAACCAGGGGCTGTTCAATCACTTCTGGGTCCAAGCCCAGTGGTCTCCAACGTTCTAGAGCTATTTTTCAACCCGAGGGACCCTAAGGCAGTTTTGGCCGAGTTCGAGTTTGTGGTGTTCATGTTTACTGCCTCTAAGTCTTACTCAATCAGATGCATAAGCCTTGGGCTAAAAATAACCCCTGAAAAGGAAAGAAGGGAGCGTTCAGAGAAGATAGGGAAGACAGTATTAGAATAGGGCCTTTGGTTTAGGGGTGAGTCTTGCTAAATTAAAGCGATTTTTCTCTGGCTTCCAAGAGATAAGAGTCAGTTCCGACACCATCTTAAAGCATTTTGACAGTTACCATGTTAGAAAGAGGCGGGAATCTTGGGGACAGTTTTCATGAGAAAACAGGACATAGCATCCCCTTGACACAAGGAAACTCTTTTGATTCTTTCAAGCTAAGAAAGTGAGGGTGGAGGCAGGTCCCCTCTAGGCAGCACCTTTAACAGTTGCTATGGAGACATGAATCATCTTCTTCAGAGGTTGTTGTGCCTTTAGAAGCAACGAGAGGAACTCCGGGGAATTCTCAGACTCTCCTGACCTTGGAACAAATTATTTAAATGCCTATCCAAGTCACTACATGACCATCTAAAACATTTAAGGTCTTGAAAGAGATTCACATCTAGTTTCAATGCTTACACCAGCCTGGGAAACACAGAGCTCCTAGTCCAAAGATCAAAAAGAGACGTCAAACCCTAGCCCACAAGAAAGAATTTCAAGTTAATGGTCTAGGCATTGCCCTTCCTCCACCTTTGGAGATCAGGTTCTCTTAAACTTCTCAGAAGGTTAAGGCTTTTTACTTTCTTCAAAGGACGCATTCTGGGATGAAACAAGACTTGGGACCCAGGAAAGAAATCAGGGCACTCAAAAGCCTGTTCTGGCCACATCGGATGCCTAACTGTAGACAACGGCCTTCTTTTCCAGATGCTGAAAGTATTCCAAGGAGAGAGAGATGTGTCTAAAACCCCAAAGCCTTTTCCTTCCAGGCACAAACACCCTGCTAGCCTCTCCTGGTTTGTTGTCGCTCATCAGATATGGGAAGGCCGAGAAAACACTCCCCCAGGGGAAACCATGCTGGTGATGAGCCCAGGAAAGACTCTGGAAGAGGGAGATGCCCCCAAAGGGTTGTTTTCACAGTGTTACGTTGCAAAGGGCATAATAATAATAAAATTTTTGGAAAAGCACTTGAATGACATCTTTCCTTCTTTCAACATGGGCATTTATGTTGGATGGATGCATTCTACACTTATGATACACTACTCAGAACATGGGGGTAACTGATTCACTTCCCAGGATTATTGTGACAAGACAGTTATAAAAATGCCTAGCACAGTATCTGGCACAGAGTGAGTATAAATAATAAATGTTAGTTCCTTTTCCTCTTTCCCTAAGATTAGATTAGATCCCAGGTAAGGTACAAGAGTCTTCTGAAAAGCATGGCGTAAGTAGTGAGCCCATCCTAAGGTTTCTCACAAAAGTAAATCTATTTACCCACAAACCTCATGTTCTTCCATGGCATTTCACTCTCTTCCAGAGACAAACAAAAAAGTGACTGAAGTCAAGGGCATTTTCTCCCCTTGGAAAAACATGTCCATTCATTGGCAAAGGCAATTCATAGAACTTATCCATGAAATTCCAAAGGTCGATGGCAGGGACCTGGGCTGTGTGGAAGCTGACTGCCTCACCCGGCTTCACACAAGCGCCTGGGGTGGAGAGAGGGGCAGGGAGAGGTGTCCAGTAATCCCCCTGTGTCACTGAGAAGCCGCCTTCCAGCTTCGAGCCACCTTTTCATTATCTCCTCTCTCCCTGACCAGGTCTTATTCTTCTACTAGGGTTTTAAGCAACTTAGCAAAAAGTTTAATTTCTGAGCGGTACAAAGAAATAAAGCTCTGAGTGCATCTTCCAGGGGAAAGCAGATTTTATGTAAAATTATACAGTGTAATCTGATATTTGTTTTTTTTTTTTTTTTAAATGATGGAGTTGGGAGGAGGGAGACAGCCGATTGTTTTGCCTGTCATAAAAAATACATGAGTCCCAGAGTCCAAGAATCAGAGTCCGTATTTTCCTAGATTAAGAATTTGATAATTTTTCTTCCCATCAAACTGACATATTTAACTGAGTTTCTTTTCTAAAACCAGTAGACATGGAAACGCTCTTTTAAATTCTTGCCGATGTCTAAGCAGGACTTGTCATCAATATGCCAAGGGGCCTCATAGGCTACTGAGGTAAACTGCATAAGAGGTATAATTTCTGCTCTTAGCAGGCTTAGGGGAGAAGCTGGCCCTAAGAGAGAAGTCTCAATGAAACTGGGAGGACAAAGTTGTAAGTCAAACTGGGACCGAGAGGGGGCGCCATCATCCCTGGGCCCGCTCCTGGGGGCTGGGCTTGCGAGCCTGCGGGAGCCTCGACACGGAGGTGGAGGAGGCTGGCACGCACAGAGGCTAAAGAACCGAGGTTGCTCCTCAGTCTGGGCATCAGAGCCCGCCTCAGACCCTGGGCGCTGCAGACTCGGAGAGAGAGACCTATCTCCCAGCAGGCCGGGGGGGCGGCCGCTGCTGTGTCTGAGGGCTGACCTAGTTTTCTGTCCCCAGACTTTGTACCTTCTTTGTCCCTAAATAGACCATAACACCGCCCTGGGCTCCAGCCCGGGGCTCGCAGGCATCACTGAGGTTTAAAAGCCTCTTTTTAAGCTCCTCAGCCGGTAACAAACACGCATTCAATTATGACAGCAGTACTCCGTGATCCCGAATCTCCGCCAACCAAAAGAAAGCTACGCACAGACTCCTGAACTTTTACAATTGGACAGCTCAGAGCACAGAGGGCGTGAGTAATCCCGCAGTAAATCTTGCCGACAGTCCGCCCTGCCCACTGGCCGCTAAACAGCTGGATCCTGCATCGCACCCGGCCCACGCCATTCCCTCGACCTGCTCTGTCCTAAATGCTCCTGGGTCCATCTCTCATCCTTTGTCTACCTCCCTCCGCCAGGCCCTTTCCCTCCCTCCCTCCCAGAGGCCTCAGAGATAACAGCCAGCAGAAGCACTAGCTTTCAGATTATTCTTTCATTGTATCTGAGACAATGTGCTTAACAGGTTCAGATACACAGGGGGGTGTGGGGGGGCGGGGGGAAGAAAGGCAACAGGTTTTTGCGTTAGACCTTTTCAGAAGGCATAAAAAATCAAATACAAACACAGATCACTTGACAATTTTATGATTAAAACCGACAAATGGAAAACAGTTTTGAGTGTTGCTAACATAATCAAGCATTTCATGCCAACCAGCTCAGCTGCCCCGTTTCTCAGATCTAAGTGTACCACGCGTGTTGCAGGTGAAATCACTTTTGCACATCAGCGAGGTAGCCAGTGTTAAACCTGGAGGACAGAACCCAGGTGAAAAACCACTGGTTCACAGAAACGACACTTGAAACCCTCAAAAATTAGATTCCAAGGGACACGTGGTTCTGTGTATGTGTGTATCATGTCAAAATGTTAAATGTGACCAGAAGAAAAATGATGTGAGCATGTTTTATCTCGGTTGAAGGTGGTGGTTTTCTGGGAAGACGCTATCCGAGACACCAAATGGAAGGCGTTCAGTGTCTGCTTCATTCTTGCTTGATAAGAGCAAGGGATCTCGGGAAAAGGTCATTCTCGGAATAGTGAGCAAGTCTCCGGTGCACAAGTTTGAGGTGGGGCTCAGCAGTTCGTTTACAGTTGAGGAAAACTATTTTAGTCACTTGGCCAAAAAAACCATACAAAGGGAGGGGATGCAAAACCCTAGGCGACTTGAACTCTCCCTGCATTTTTTTCTGCTTGAAGCAGGATAAAAAGCCTGAAATTTTGGCTGCGTCTCTATTTATGTAACAACCACAGCTGCTCCCCAAAATAGCTGCCGCTGCCGGCGGAAAGAAGGAAGGGCTTTTGTTGCTAACGTTTCAGTCCGTTTTCTCTAGTGCCTGACTGAGTTTCCTTCCCCTCATGTTTGGTGTGTGCTCTGGGTCCAAAAGGAGATAAGGAATTTCTCCCTGGACACATTAGTGGTGCCATCAGCGATATGGATGGATTTTCAAGTCAAGGCTCATCTTTGCAGCGAGATGACACTAAGCTTCCTAGTCTAGTAGGTGGCAGGTAATCTCTTGACCACCCAGAACGTATTAACTACCCAGCTTCGGAGGGCAGTACAGTGGCTGATAGTGAGGCCTTCTGTGTTCATAACTCCACAAAGAGAAACATACAGTGCTTTTTCTGTGTTTTATTTGTGTGTGTGTGTGTGTGTGTGTGTGTGTGTGTGTGTGTGGGTGGGTGGAACAAATCCAAACCTGGACTGCTGGCGTGGCATTGAACAGGGTGCCCTCCCCCAAAAGTAACAAAGAGAACTCTCGTCAAAGCTATCGGACATGTTAAAAAAATACAAAAGTTATTTTCTCCTTTTGATTGCTATTTACTTGTGACAACATGTGTTAAAAATATTACTTCTGTCTTTGAGAAGAGATCATTCTCTTCATAGAATATGGAAAAATAAACTCTACCAAACCCACAGTTCACGTTCCCCACTACGGCCCGGGGCTTTGGCTTTCGCATCTCTGAAAATCATCACCAGTGTCAATGGGATACTATGTTTTCCAGGCGGCAAAGGCTTTTCACTGCACCATCCAGCGCTGCCAACAAGAGAATAGCAGTGGCAAGGCCCACGTGACATCTCGAAGGGAGAGGATTAGGAAGTAGGGTGGTCTATTTGCTGACAAAGTGAAAGGTAACGGGGTGGTTTCAGGCCCTCCTAACAAGCCGCGGGGTGTCCCCTCATCACCTCTGACCACTGCCAGCACTGCGCTCGCGTGGCGGGTGGTACATGGGATGGTAGGGAGCCATCAAGGTGCCATTGCTAGGAGGACTCAGCTTCCGCACCCAGGATCATCATAAAACATTGAGCTGGATGAATGGGAGAAGACAAGGATACATAAAAACAGTAAAATGTTTATTTTCTTAGAAAAAAAAGTGGGCAAGAGGGATTCAAAATGATTGTGATCACACTTCCGTCTGCATCTGAGCAAAACTGATATTGCAAGCTTGATCTTTGATTAAGAGACCCAGGAAATGAAACCACCTGCTGCCCGCTCCTATGTCACTTCCAGGAGTCATGTCATGACATGCTTTGAATTGATAATAGCGTCTCTACTTCTTCTTAGCAGAGAAACTAGGCTTGCCATAGCAACCATCCCATCTCCAAAGCGCAACAATGCCAGTGAGAAGCAAGGCTCTGGACTGCTGGGGGAGGCAGGGAGGAGGGAGGGGGGAAGGAGGTGCTTGTCTTAGAAGCAGAACCAGTCTAGAACAGAAGTTGGATATCTGAGTTCACCACTACCTCATCTTTTAGAAAATACGTTGGAGAGCATCTGTAAAACCAACAGTATCTTTAAGGTGAAATTGCAGAATTTTGCTGCAGACCTGGACACTGAGAGAAGTGAAAAGTTGCAACAAGTTTTAACTAGCAGCAACAAAGAAAGTTCGATAACAGTTTTTGTTTGTTTTTAGCAATATTCCTTTGCAAGTTCATTAAGAAACACTGTAATTTAATGGGGCATACGATACGGAACGATCTTCTTTTGCTATAGTGCTGTTCGCTGAAGAGAACCGACCTTTGCAAAGATTTCAACTGGGGTGTAACCTATTTACACAGTAGTAGCTCCCGGTTTGAGTGGTAGGATTGGTGCTATGTGATATCTTCTTCTTCCGAACAGTAATCTCGACCCTTGAGAGGAAAAGAAAAGAATAAGATGTGAATGAGAAGTTCAAAGCAGAGCTTGAGATAGTTACCTGCAACTCATCTTCTCAGTTTATGTCTCCCTGCAGTGAAACCCAGGCTTCTTCAGTGACTGCTGGGCACCAGGTAACTACACCAGGTAAATACACAAAAGTCATAAATACACATTGGCCAACTTGTAAACTGTATATACCTCATTGCTTTCAAGTTTTAGTAAGCTTCTAATAAGCCTTTGTTTTGTATTGGTAGGGCTTCCCTGATAGCTCAGTTGGTAAAGAATCCACCTGCAATGCAGGAGACCCCAGTTCTTGATTCCTGGGTTGGGAAGATCCCCCAGAGAAGGGATAGGCTACCCACTCCAGTATTCCTGGGTTTCCCTTGTGGCTCAGCTGGTAAAGAATCTGTCTGCAATGCAGATTCGATCCCTGGGTTGGGAAGATCCCCTGGAGAAGGGAAAGGCTACCCACTCTGGTATTCTGGCCTAGAGAATTCCACAGACTATATAAGTCCATGGTCGCAAAGAGTCAGACACGACTGAGTGACTTTCACTTTCACTCTTCACTTTGTATTGGTAAGGATTTATATTACACTAGGCACAGCCAAGACTCGCCTTTCACCACATAATCACCAAATGGATGATCCATTCAGGAGACCAGTTTGTCATGAACAGGAGAAAACAAAATGAACAGTGAACAAGACCCTTTCTCCTAGGGCCAGGGCTGCTAGCATTCCACAGCTGCATCTCCACAGAACTTAGACAAAACAGGTTACTTGAAGGCTTAAGAACTACATCCAGTTGTTACTTTTGAACATATATTGTCATCTCCCCAGCAGGGTATATACTCTACGAAGGCACAGTTAGGTCTGGGATTTAAGTTCCACATGTCCCGTCACTGACTGTCTTGGTCAAAGCACACAGGTCTGTGATCTGTAATCCCTCACAGAGCATGGGAACAAGTCTCTGCCCTGCCTGTCTCACAGATAAGGATTTTGTATAAAGTCACATATCTATACTATTTATATCTTTGACCACTTCCTTTCTTTCTTTAAAGGAAAAAAAAAAAGAGGAATGTATTGGAAAGATACAAGGGTAGCCCAAAGAACAAGAGGCTCAGTAACCAAGGTTGGGAGGGATACATGTGGGATGACATGGACGTTGCCTCCTGAGAGAGGCTATTAATGTGACCGAGTTCCAGTTACTTTCAGCCTGTGTCTCTGTTTGTTGTTTCCGATTTCCTGGAGTGACAATCGTACTGACTCAACAGGACTTAGCCCTTGACCCCTGGATCACAGCGGTGTAAACAGCTAAGATCATGCGATGCTCAAATTTGGTGAGTACGTGTTGGGTACCATATTTAGCACTTTTCAAGTACCAATGTGGTGGCTTATTCTGCCACCACAGCCCTAGGTCTTATGTACCGTCCCCTCTCCCATTTCTCAGATGAGAACAACAAAGCCCAGAGATGCCCAGAAGTTTTCCAAAGTCATAAAGCTTTTACCCAACATCCAGTCTCTGGCAGGTCATGCATACATCTTTAACTTTCTTATAGGTGGTAGTTGGGGTTTGGTCTCTGCAAACATCCTGTGCTAATATCTAGGGTTTTGTATACGTGATCATAGGCCACGTCTTCTTTTCAACAGAAGTGGGAGCCGTGTCCTGACTGTCTAAAGTGCTTCTCATCCAAGCCTCCCCGTGACCTAGACAAGGATGGGAGAAACGTGGGGAGGGGCTTGACCATGGCTAGGGGCCAGGGCTTAGCAGCAGTGGGGAGAGATGGAGCTCTTTCATTTAATTAAATTATTAGTATTATTTTGGCTGTACTGTGTGGTATATAGGATCTTAGTTCCCTAACTAGGGATCGAACCCATGCCCCCTGCATTGGGAACTCAGAATCTTAACCACTGGACCACCAGGGAAGTCCCAACCTCTTTCTTTTAAAATACATTTTTCAATTTGTGGGGGAAACAAGTTCCTTTAAAAATGAAACTTTCTAAATACCTACAAAAAATAAAAATTTCTAAATTATCTAATAATTAGAAAAATTTCTAAATTTTCTAAATAATGATTTCTAAATAAGTCTAAATAGACTTATTCCTAAACATAGCTCAAACATAAAGAAAATAATAAGTTTGCATACAACTATTTCTCAAATGCATGGTTTGTTTCTTGTCACAACATCTGTTTGGAAGTAGCTCACATTCTCTTAATATTTCAGCATCATCATAGTGCACAACTGTACCACTTGGCTGGGTGGTCATCCTGGCTTTGTGACACTAGCTCTGGGATCCTGATCACAATATCTCCCTGCGTCTCACTTTCCTCATTTGTGAAACAAAGGTAACAACGGTACCAACTTCACCTGGCTTCTGAAGATTAAATGAGTTAACAATAGAGTGATTCAGTCCTGCCTGGCACATAATTTTATACATGTGGTATGTGTCGCACACAAATATACACGCGTGTTTGATAAATAAGGAAGTTTTCCCACATGACGAAGTCTTCAGGGCCCGTGAATGCATGAGGGTGGCCTGTCCCCATGCTAACTGGCCCCAGATGGCTTGTTCTCTTTGGATGATTCACCAGTGAGCAGACTTTTGGTTTCTTCTATTACACTACCAATTCTCACCCTTGCTCCTGGCAGAGTTTTTGAACCTGGTGTCATCTCTAGGCTTGTTCTACTCGCTGTATAAAAACGTCTCCTGGGCAAGGTGACCAATCCCGACAAAAGAAGTGTGCACTCGGCAGTCTTCTTCCCGACCCCTCCCTGGTGAGACTGCCCCAGCAGATGCCAGCTGCTGTCTTGGCCCCAACCGCCCTGGAGACACTCCCCGGGCCACACGACGGGGAGCTAGGGAGTCCTCATGGACCCTGAACGTGGGGGGTTTATTCTCCATTGTGGGAAATGGGACACACCCACATCAATCAGAAACAACTCACCGGGCTCAGAGAGTAGACCTGTGGGTGGGTGCTGGGTGGGTGGAGGGGAAATGTGGGCTTGTGGCGTTTCCATGGAGGTTTTATTAGGGAAGGAAAGATGACTTTCCCCGTGTATATGTGGACACATACACTGCCATGTGACACTGGGCACATCACTGGGCTTCGACACCCTGGGGATAATCACGGTCTCTGTCTCACTGGGTTGTGATCAGGATCAAATGGGAAAAATATAGTACCTAGCAGGTGGTCAGTAACTGTCAGCTGCTTCTATGATTACTACTGTTGCTGCTGAAACCCGTGTTTGTTCAGGCCACGGCAAGATATCAGGGACCACCTTCCTTGTGACTGATGGGGGGTGTGAACTGTTGTCACAAATGGTAATCTGCCAGGTGTCGGGGAACCCTTCCTCCCACCTCAGTCTTATACCCCAGATGGACCAGAACTCCAATAAAGCTTCTATGGCAGACACCTAGGTCCCATCCCTTCTTACAAAGCCTTAGAGCAAAGGCCCAGCCGGCCAATGTGGGGTTCAGAGGGCACCTCATCCACAAGGAAGGACTTGGATGCAATGATAGACAGACAGACAGACATACAGACACACACACACACACACACACATGAACTAGTGTACTCAACGATAAAGCAGTCTCCAACTCTGTAGAGTTACAGGGTTATGCAGAGGGAATGTTTCAGACCCTCCAGGATTACTGTTACCATAAGAAAGTGCCCTCTTTTAAGGGGTAGGAGGAAAAAAGGATTATTATGTGATTACATGAAATCATGTATGTGAAATTTTGAAAATTGTAAAGCACTTGAGAATTGAAAGAATCTAACATTCTATACTTAGGTTGGCTTAAAGCTTAACATTCAGAAAACTAAGATCATGGCATCTGGTCCCATCACCTCATGGGAAATAGATGGGGAAACAGTGGAAACAGTGTCAGACTTTATTTTTTTGGGCTCCAAAATCACTGCAGATGGTGACTGCAACCATGAAATTAAAAGACACTTACTTCTTGGAAGGAAAGTTATGACCAACCTAGATAGCATATTAAAAAGCAGAGACATTACTTTGCCAACAAAGGTCCATCTGGTCAAGGCTATGGTTTTTACAGTGGTCATGTATGGATGTGAGAGTTGGACTGTGAAGAAAGTTGAGCGCCGAAAAATTAATGCTTTTGAACTGTGGTGTTGGAGAAGACTCTTGAAGGTCCCTTGGCCTGCAAGGAGATCCAACCAGTCCATCCTAAAGGAGACCAGGCCTGGGTGTTCATTGGAAGGACTGATGCTGAAGCTGAAACTCCAATACTTTGGCCACCTCATGTGAAGAGTTGACTCATTGAAAAAGACCCTGATGCTGGGAGGGATTGGGGGCAGGAGGAGAAGGGGACGACAGAGGATGAGATGGTTGGATGGCGTCACCAACGCGATGGGCATGAGTTTGAGTAAACTCCGGGAGTTGGTGGTGGACAGGGAGGCCTGGCGTGCTGCGATTCATGGGGTCGCAAAGAATCGGACACTACTGAGTGACTGAACTGAACTGAACATTCTATACAAAAAAGAATGTGCCCCCTTTTGAGGGACAAATCTCTGTAAACCCTCTGTGTCAACCCCGAACAGCAACTTTCATTTTCCAAGCATTTGCTTCTCTGAAATTATTATTATGACTGTGAGAAGGAGAAAAAAAATTGCATCAGCCGCCTTACAGACACTATTTCATTGGTGATTCACACCAACCCTGCAAAGTAGGTAGGAGTCCCATGCCTGTTACTTGTGGGAAAATCTCAGCGAAGACCAGAACAGGGCTAATCCTTGCCTCTTTTGTTAATGATTACAGTGAACGGATGATTAAATTCAAATCAGTTTTATTTTTGTTATTTTCACCTGTCAGCAGTTCTGAGAACCAATTATTTTATGAATAGAAAACTTGAAAATCAAAAATGTGGAGAGTAAGCATTCCCATATGGCCAAGTGTCATTTTAAGGGGAACCTGAGAAAACTTATGGAGGCAGCCCCATCTCAGCATCACATGGGACCCCACCTACCCACTGGCTCTACCGGGCAAAATAGGGAGGCTTGTTACTGTAACGTGACTTCACGTCTCACTTGAAGTTTGAAGTTTTAAAGAACTGTGCTAAAGAGGGAACCTTAAAACCTTCAGCCGTGGAAGGCAGGAAGCAGGAGTGAGCTGGGTGTGGGAGCTTCACAGCAATTCTCTCAGCCTGAAGCATGCCCTTTCCCCTCAAAGGGACGACAAAATGGAAGTCTTTGTAGAGATGCTTTATGCAGCCAGAATTAGGGGCTGTTAGACACAATTCCTCCCTTGTGCAAAGGACACACAGAAAGCTACAGAGAGCCAGGTCCCCACGATGCCCCCACAAGCGTGAAGAATGGAAACTCACGATGATGCTGACAAGGAGGGGCTGTTTGAAGAAGCAGAGGGGCACTGTGGTGCAGACTCAAAAAAATCTTAGGAGGTTTTGCCTACCGTGGCTCAGATGGTAAAGAATCTGCCTTCAGTGCAGGAGACCCAGGTTCGATCCCTGGGTCGGGAGGATCCTGTGGAGAAGGGAATGGCTACCCACTCCAGTATTCTTGCCTGGAGAATTCCATGGACAGAGGAGCCTGGTGGGCTACAGTCCATGGGGTTGCAAAAAGTCAGACACGGCTGAGCGACTAACACTTTCCCTGACCACACCCTTACTCCGTGTAGTTTCCATGTCCTCTTCAATTGTATGCATGATTTTCTTGGAAACTGGAAGTTTATGTCAACTCCTACATTTCTAAGGTTCTAGGATAAGGATTTTCTACTTGTTGAAAGGTCTAGACTTACAATTAACAATACTGCAGTGCAGTGAAGGAAAGGGCATTGCCATGATGTTATATTCTGCTAGTTTAAAGAGGACCAGCTCAGAGAGCAACTTCAAATAAAGGAATTATTCCTTCTAAGTGCCTACTGTACTTTTTCTCTTCAAGTTAAGTAGGCAAATAGGCTAGGGCTGGCAGTCAAGTTTCCGGTGTGAGTTTATCACAGAAGTCTCTAGTGCTTCTCTATAGACATGTGTGCATTGGCCTAATCTGCACGCACTAAGCATGTAACAGACAGCTGTGAACTGAGTATTTCCCCAGTGGGGCAGTCTGGACCGAGATGAACGTTCCCGAGAAGAAGCAGTGAGCGTGTTTTCCCATCTGTAAAATGGGGACAGGAGGACCTAGCTTGCAGTGCTGTTGTGAGACTTAGTAGTCATTACACACAGGTGATCAGCAAAGCCTGGCACATGGGAATTAATAAATTATAGCTCTTATGATGATACTGAAAAATGAGATCAACAGATCCAACTGTTAATAAACTGACTATGTGAGAAATTGGGCTCACCACTGGATCACTTCTCTGCATTCAGGGCCTCACACAAGTGATGCCTCCGGGCCTGGGTGCTTGTCCTTCCTTCCCCTTCCTGGCTGACTCCTCCTGCCCTCAGCCCTCACCCTATCCATTACTTTGCATTGTCTAGACCTCTGCTCAAATGTCACCTCATTGTCTTCACTGAGCTCGTAATATAAAACAGCTCTTCTTACTCTGCTTCATTTTTACTTACCAGTTCAGTTTAGTCACTCAGTTGTGTCCGACTCTTTGAGACCCCATGAACCGCAGCACGCCAGGCCTCCCTGTCCATCACCAACTCCCGGAGTCCACCCAAACCCGTATCCACTGAATCGGTGATGCCATCCAACCATCTCATCCTCTTGTCGTCCCCTTCTCCTCCTGCCCTCAATCTTTCCCAGCATCAGGGTCTTTTCAAATGAGTCAGCTCTTCGCATCACGTGGCCAGAGTAGTGGAGTTTCAGCTTCAACATCAGTCCTTCCAATGAACACCCAGGACTGATCTCCTTTAGGATGGACTGGTTGGATCTCCTTGCAGTCCAAGGGACCTTCAAGAGTCTTTTCCAACACCACAGTTCAAAAGCATCAATTGATGAATTGATTTTTACTTATATTACCTATCTTTACCTGACATTATAAATATATGAATTTGTTTCTTTACTGACTGTCTTTCCCTTGAATAGAAGTATCCAGTGGCAGAAACTGTTTTCTGCACTGCTGCATCCCCAGAGCTTAGACGAGCGCCACTGACATATTAAATGCTCAATAAAATTTGTTGAATAAATGAAAGCAAGCACAGTATCTAGAGAGATCTGAGATTCTGGAGTTGGAAGGGGACATGGAGGTCTTCCTCTCTGAACTGGCACCTAACACGGAACAGACCTCCAGTGACCACATTATGGGCGGGGAGCCTCCTCTTTTTCACTAGAAAATGTCAGATACTTTCCGAAGCTGCCCATGAAAGTGTTCAAGAGCTGAGTCCAAATGCTGCCTCCCTGTAACTCCCACAGAAAGGCATACTTGGGGCCTTAGCAACAGGAGGCTAGGTCCACCCAGACTGAGAGCATCCCCTGGTCTATTACCTGCGAGTAACAAGGTTTCCTCCCAGGTCTCCCTCTCTTGCATATGTGTCAGTTTCCTCATTCTCTAAGTGCACCCATCAAAAAAAATCACTGGCACAGAACCAGATAACCTTGTAATACGGCCTAAAATAGGTAAGAATTAAGTATTTGACAAAGGAGGTCACCAGAAGTGACAGATTCCAAGAGAAATGATGTGTTAATTCTTAACAAGACAAAACAGAACATAAAACTGAACTTCTGTCAAAGCTCTTGAGAGGGAAATAACTCTTAGCCTCAAAGGCATGGACAAAGATCACAAAGAAAAATAAAAAGATGGACATATTTGATCACGTAAAAATGAACCTTTGCATATATCAAAAAAAGAATAAAATAAAAAGGCAAACCTCAGTGGAGAAAATACCAGCAGCATATAATATGTAAATGACAAGTTATATGAGAAGCTCATACCAATAAAAAATTAACTTAAGAGGATCTCAGTAAGAGGGAAGAGCACAAGTGGAAATTCATTCAGAACAAATAAAGTCTGTAAACACACAAATAAAAAAATGGTCTGTTTCAGTCGTCAAAAAATACAAAGGAAAACAATTAGATACTATTTAAAAATTCTTGAGAGTGCACAATGAAATGCAACTCTACAGCCTTGTAAAATGGTATGGCTGCTTTGGAAAATAGTTTGTAATATGTATAATGAGTCATAAAATTGTTCATACCCTTATTACAGCAATCATTTCTATTGTTAATTAATAGCAATGATAAAATCCTAGATACATGTTTTTAAAAATATACAGATTGGTTTCCCTGGGGCTGGAGGTCGGAAAGGGGACTGGCTGTAAGCAGGCAGGAGGGATCTTACTGATGTGATGGAAATGTTCTAAAAGTGATGTTCTAAAAGTGATGGAAATGTTCTAAAAGTACTGATGGTCACACAGTGTGGTAAACTTACTAAAAATCAAAGGGCTTCCCTGGCGGCTCAGACCGTAGAGTCTGCCTGCAGTTTGGGAGACCCGAGTTTGATCCCTTGGTTGGGAAGATCCCCTGGAGGAGGGCATGGCAACCCACTCCAGTATTCTTGTCTCGAGAATCCCCATGGATGGAGAAGCCTGATGGGCTACAGTCCATGTGGTCGCAGAGTCGGACACGACTGAGCAACTAAACACAGCCCAGCAAGAGAAGGCGGAGGAGGAGGGAGTCTGAGAGCGGAGCCCCCGCCTTCACTTAGGAGCTACCGAGTCTTACGATCATGTTCCGACATCACCAAGAGCTTTAAGGAGACTTGGTCTTTTTCCCTCTTGGTGGTCCTTCCATCCCACCACCATGCCTTATAGAAACTGTAGCCCAAATGTTTGTTTCCCTTACTACAGGGTGCAGAACAGAGCATGTCTCTTATTCATCTTTGGATTTTATCTTGCTGATAAAGTGAAAGACTTTACTGGGAAGGGACACCTGGGGAGAGCAGCAGAGTAAGGGAACCTAGGAGGACTGCACTCTCATCTTTGTCTTTTTGAACAGTTAATGGAATCCTTGCGCAGGTCAGAGAAGTTTGCTTTAACAAGACTTATTTTTGTATGGAAGCACACATTGTTAGGGCTTCCCTGGTAGCTCCTATGGTAAAGAATCTGCCTGCAGAGCAGGACACCCTGATTTGATTCTTGGGTTGGGAAGACCCTCTGGAGGAGGGCATGGCAACCCACTCCAGTATTCTTGCCTGGAGAATCCCATGGACAGAGGAGCCTGGCGGGCTACAGTCCAAGGGGTCACAGAGAGTTGGACGTGATTGTAGCGACTTGGCATAGCATAGCCCATGCGTTGTTAAGCTCATCATAAAGCAGGCTACCTGACAAATGAAGAATTCCTCATCCTCTCCCCATACCTCTCTGAAGGACACTGGGAACCTCTGTAGGTTTCCAGCCTGTGCATTATGTTAACTCTCTTACTCCTGCCTGCTTCCTTTACATGATTCATCTTCCTCCTCTCTCTTCCTAATCGTGGGCTTACTGAGTTTCTGTTTCTTGACTCAGTCATCCTTCTTAAGAAGCCTTCTACCCTGCACGGGGGGATGGTCTGGCTTTCTGGGCACTAAAGAACGTCTTGATTAACGAAACACAATTGCCCCAGCTGTATTCTGGTGCAGAATTTAATGGGTCATCCTGATTCTCTGTCCATCAAACACCTTTTCCCACCAACATTTTCCCATGTATCACCATCTAGCAGCAACTTTGATTCTAAGTTTCTGTGGGAATCTTGACATTTAAGCTCCGTCCTTGAACCAAGAATACAGGGCCATGAAAGCTGCATTCCACAGCTTGAGCATCTGTGAACTACCAGCCAGAATCCAGAACAAAGATGATGCAGAGGAGACGGGAAAACGGCGAAAAAGTGAAATGAAGGACACCTCCAGGGGCTGCTGTTCCCTCCTCCTCCTATAGGGCTGTGGGCCAGGAGTAAATGCCTCACCCCCATCTCTTCCTTGGGGCTGCAAGTGTCAGAGCCTCTTCAACCAGGGAGTGTTTCAGCAGCATTTTCGTTTACAGCCTAACAGCAATTTATAACAAGTTTTGAGGTAATGCTGGAGAAAAGCAGACATAATTAGCTGCGCTGTTGAGGTCTCCTCCCCCGGCTTATTTCATTAGAAAAATCAATCGAGGCATTAATGGCCATGCCTGTTTCTAATGAGCTTTATTCTAATTAGACTCGTGCATTGTTGTTATTTCAGTTGGAAAAAGATCTTGTTAGTAATGAATGGGAGGAGTATGACAGCCTCTGACTGTTTCTTTGACCATATATAGGAATGATTACCATAATAACAAGCACAGTGACAAGAATCTTAGTAGACTGACCTTTTCATTTCCAAGAGAGAATGTATTAACCTAACAGCTTTAAAACCCCCATGAAGTATTTATTGGGCTTCCCAGGAGGCTCAGTGGTAAAGAAACCACCTGCCAATGCAGAAGACTCAGAGACTCGGGTTTGATCCCTGGGTCAGGAAGATCCCCTGAAATGGCAACCCACTCCAGTATTCCTGTCTGGGAAATCCTAAGATCAGAGGAACCTGGTGGGTTACAGTCCACGGGGTCACAAAGAGTTGGACATGACTCTTTGGAGCGATTGAGCAAGCACGCATGAAGTGTTTCTTAAACCCGGATCTTCATTCTACTGGCAAAAAGAAGATTTTAGAAGCTGTAAGGGACCTATTTCTCAAGTTTTGTTGGATGTCGGCACTCAGGTGACTTCAATGATGTTCCTTTCCTCATGAGGAGGTGAGCAGGACTAAGGACAGAAAAGCAAGGATACAGAACTTGGGATGCCATGTCTCTGGGCCATGTCTTAAACCAGGGTTTGGAGACTTTCTCTGTGAAGGGCCAAACAGTAAATACTCTAGGCTTTGCATTCCAAAGGGTCTCTGATGCAACTCTACTGCAGCTATAAGCATGAAGGCAGCCATGAATGTAAAAGAAGATAAAAGTAAAAGAAAGAGCATGGTTGTGTCCCAATAAAACTTTATTTGTTAGACACTGAAGTTGAAATTTCACATAATGTTTCACATATCAGAAAATATTATTCTGCATTTTGTTTCCCTCAACCATTTAAACACATAAAAACCATGCTTGTCTGGCAGGCTAGATTTGGCTCATGGGCTGTTTTCTGCCCACTCTTGTCACAGAAAATACAATTATCATCAGTGGGTTCAGAGGCCCTCTTCCTAAGAGCTCAAACGGCAGATATGATTTTCATCTTAAGAATGATTTCTCTCCAGATGGGGCCAGACTTCTCCAAAAGGCCATTTTATAAAATTGTTCTTATTTTATAAGTAAGAAAACCATCAATCAAAATTGAAATTGAAATTAAAAAAATTTCTTGGAACCTCATCTTCCTAATAAATCAGAATGCTTTCAAGTTTCACTTTAATCTCTGACCATATGTGTGCCATTTTTATATAGTTTCAGTCCTATGATAGATACAATTAAAATTTTTTTTCACTTAATATTATAAAAATTTCCTCTGTTATACCTGATTCCTCACAATGATAAAATAAAACACTATAAAAGTTTGTGGTATTTTTGCATAAGATTTCCAGGTCACTTGATGGATTTAATTCAAAGAGATGTCTTCAATTAGTCTATTCTCAGGTATTAAAAAAAGTTAAGATTTCAATACCACCCCCTTGCCCCTCTCCAGGAGAATGTACTTGGTGGACTGGAGCCTCATGGGTTCCCCCTGGGATTCACTTCCTGTAGGACACGAAGCCTCATACGTCTCCTTTAAGACTCACTTCCTTCAGGACAATGGCTTTAGTAAGTCTGGGATTTCAACCCATATGCCTTAAAAATTTTTGTTTTATTTATTTATTTATTTGACTGTACTGGGTCTTAGCTGCAGCACATGGGGTCTTCTATCTCTGTTGAGGCATGCAGAATCTTTAGTTGTAGTATGGCACGTGGAATCTAGATCCTGACCAGGGATAGAACCTCCCTGCATTGGGAGCAGAGCCTTAGCCATTGGGCCCCTATATGCCTCTTGAAAAAGATGTGCCTTCCAGGCAAACTTTAGAGCTCTTTGTTCTGAAAAAATTGCTCATAGCCTAGAATTTGTTTTGAACATGGCTAGAGGTTTGGGGAGCTACGCACACACCTCCTTTCCTTATAGTTTTTAGCTGAGAGCAGCTGGTCAATGAGAATCAGAGTTCTTGATGGATTAGAGGAACCAGCAACCTCTCCTCATCCCGTCGCCTACCTCCTGTTCCCCACCAAGGCCTAACGGATGGTGACTGGCCCACCCAGTCACAGATGGAGAGAGTGGACAATGTGGGGTTTGCCCGTCTTCCTGCTCCATGGGCTAGCCAACCAGAGACAGGAGAGTGGGACAAGCTGGTTCCTTTCCTTCCTCCCGATAAAGGTGAGGAAAGGCATAGGAGGCAGAATTGCTTTCAGAATAGGAAGCACATGCATTTGGCCAGGAAGAGGGCTGCAGCTACGGATGGGCAGTCCCCACCCGCAGAAGGCACCGGGCAGTGAACGAGCCAGATGTGAGGGAGAGAAGGCCCGGAGCGTGGTGAGGAGCGGGTGTCCTGGGCCTGCGGCTGGGGAGAACACTTTCTAACCCAGGCCTTCTGCTAGGTTCGAGGGAAACAAACACGAACGAGATCCAGTGTTCATCCTTAGGGTGCCGTCTATGTAATGCTTCAAGTCCTTTTCGAGATTCTTAAATAAAACATGAGCAGTTACAGAGGTTGGCACTCTCCTCTCTGTGTCCCCGAGTGTTCTCTGCAAGGCTAAAGCCATGTCCCTGGCTGCTAAAGGCGAAGAGTGGAAAAGCCATGGGGAGGAAGGGAAACGGACAGCCGAGGAAGAGGATGGGAAGGAGAAGCCAAAAGGGAACACGGCAAGAAAGCCACTTGAGCCTGAGTCACTGTCTCCCTGCTGAGTGGCTTCTCGGGCTGCCTTCCCTTGCACGCCCAGCAAAATGGCACCGTTCACCAGCTGTGCCCCGTGTTGCCGCTGAGTTCAGAGCACTGTCAGCCTCCCCGCATTCATAAAAACGGCATGGCTCTGTCTGCATTCTTGTACTCCCTTGTTTTCGAACCTCCACTCTTCGCTCCTTTGCTACTCCCTCAGGTGCCAGGCTCATAGAACCTCGAGAATTCTCTGAAAATCAAGCCCTCCAGAGAAAAAGAAAGTGAGCGGAGGCTGGTTGTGCTGTATTTCCTCTAAGCTTGCCGCCCGCTTTATTTTCCTTGGCTGCATCCCCCATGACTAGTAGCTACCTGGGATGCTGGGGGACGCGGGGATCCTCAAAGCCCACGGTGTGCATACACATCACCAGTGGTTCCTGCATGATGTTACCATCGCGACTGAGCAGGTGGCGCTAGTGGTAAAGAACCCGCTTGCCAATGCAGGAGATGTAAGAGATGCAGGTTCGATCCCTGGGTGGGGAAGATCCCCTGGAGAAGGAAATGGCAACCCACTCCTGCACTCTTGTCCGGAGAATCCCACGGACAGAGGAGTCTGATGGGCTACAGTCCATGGGGTTGCAAAGAGTTGGACATAACTGAAGTGACAGCTTGCATGCACGTACGCAGTACATTTCAACGTGAATTCAATTAAGAAGTCACCTGCATAAAGCCATGCAGTAGGGAGAGACAAACAGGGCTGAGTCACGTCCTTACCGTTGTGATTACAGCTTTAATTTGGCCGATGAATGAGGCAAGATGCATACAGGGGAGAGAGTAGGCGAGGCGGGGGATGAAGGGGAAGGAGACACGGGAAAGGTTTGGTTATTAGCAAAAGCAGGTCCCTGTGGTGCTTCCTGTGGAGCAAGGAATAATGCAATGAGATTGGCAGCCCAGCCCACTTCCAAAATACTCAGGCCGCCAAGAGCATCGCCTCGTCAGTGCTGCAGGTCCGAGTTGTTACCAAGATTGGCAAGCTGGGTGGGAGGGACAAGCTATGACTTCATCTGTACACATGGGCAGGCCGGGTGACATTGTTCAGGATTTGATAAAGCAGTCCCATGTTTCTCATCACTGGTGGGCACTGAGGACACCTTTAAATGCACCACCTGAAAGTAAAACCTATCATCACCTGCAGGTGCCAAACATTATCTTCGATTCTATAGCAGCTCTGAGGTTAAACTCTCTCCTACAGGAAGAGTTTATACAGAGAACCCCAAATCACAGTTCATAATTACACACAAGTCAGTCTCTTCACCAGATGGAAAGCAAACACCTTTTGATATGCGACATACTGATTCATAACGGACTTCTGACATAATATTAAGAAAAGGAGCCCTTGAAATAAATTTAGAAATGCAGACTTATCATGATCTTTCTCACCAACTAGTTCTGGGGCCAAGGAACTCAGGCCATTTCAGGAACCCAAACGTTTTCTGAGTGTAAATGATTTTGCAATAGATGTAGAGGTCTACAGATAAGCATCTTTAAAAATCCGCTGATTTAAAATCCACACGCTGCTCTTTCTCAGACATTTCCTCAAAATGTCACATTGAATAATTCCGGTCAACAGAGGCAGACTCCTAAAACTGCACAGAATATGTGAAGTACAGCGGCATGCTGATGGCTCAGCCATGGGCGGGGGTGGTGAAGTACTATGAGCTATTTTCAAAGAGGAGAAGGGAGATGAGAAAGCAAGCAGACAGGGTTGTGTTGGAATTAATCTGTGCTTGGTCTCCTAATTTTAAGTCAGAGACACACATGAATAAGACGAGACGCTGGTGAGACTCGTGTGTGCTCGTGGGTGTCATCGGGCCCTGGATCTGAGCAAAGCATACCAGTGAAATGCACAGGTTCTTTGCCTGGGGATCAAGGACGGGCTCTGCAGAGTTATAAACTCTAAAGTTTTACTTCAGAATGTTGTCTATATGATAGCATGTGCCTTTTTATAGCGAGTGTTTTTATAACTTTAACAAAATTCCAAAAAGATGCCCATGATGCAAAGCTTAAGATGCCTTGCATGAGGAAAACTAACGAGATGCAAATAGCTCTGTGCCGAGACATTCTTTATTTAATATTCAGGGTTCTCTTTGAGAAGGCAAAAGACTTCCCAGTCATTGGCTGTTCTTAAATCTTCCTAAAGCAAAATATAAATCCCTGTGTTTGCCTGGAAAAGATACTCTTAAGGCAGATACTTTAAAAATGTATTTACTTTTTCTTCTTCTTACAAGTAAATTTAAATGTATTGTAGAAAGCGTATATTAAAATCTGATGTAATCTGTCTTTGGTATCATATTCAAAAACTCCTCCACAGGGCCACGTTTTAATAATCTAGATCTCTTCTTTCTCTTCTGATTATACTGAAAGACAAGTTTAAAATCATTATCTTCCTCTGCAGTGAACTGTCATTTTCTTTAAGATGCAAAACTAGGCAAATGTCATCACTTTACATAAGATTCAAGAGCCTGTGAATTGTCAGGCACAACTACAGACTGTCATAGAATAACAGGTAGGTACTTGAGTAAAAAATAATGAGGTAAAGATAAATGAGGTGCTCTCATCGTTTCACAGGATTTTTACTTTCTGAAAGGAAGAGGAAATGTAGGTCAGAGGTTATAATGCTCTTCTGAACCCTCATTGCTCTCCTGATAAAACTCTCTCCCACGGTCACCTTCAGATGCAGCTGTCTTCGCTTTCCTCATGCCAGCACAGTGACATGGTGTCAAGTGGCCAGATGTCCCAACTGCCTGGTTCATAGACCTCAAGTTTCAGCACTTGAAACATCTGTATTCGATAAAGGAACACCTGACTCATGGTGATAATGGAGGTAGGGGTGCTGGATGAAGGACTCCTCCATGGTTAAAATAATTACCTTTTCAAAGAAGTCTGCTTTTAGAACTGAGCTCCTCAAGGCAAGGGACGGTTTCCTACTTATTTTGTATCCCCCATTTCCTGTTTTTCTATCCTGAGTCATCGCATAATGCCTGGTACTCATAAATGCTAAATAATTAATTCATTTTTGCTACTTGCTTTTCTTTGCCACCGATAACTCCTTACAACACTGCTTGCCCAGTTGTGGGCAAAAGTAAACTGCAGCTCGACACCATGATTATTTCTGAAGTAGCATGTGTGTGTGCGACCCCATGTAGCCCGCCAGGGTCCTCGTCCATGGGATTTTCCAGGCAAGAATCCTGGCGTGGGTTGCCATTTCCTCCTCCAGGGGATCTGCCTGATCCGTGTCTCTTGCGTCTCCTGCATTGGCGGGTGGATTCTTTACCACTATGCCACTTGGGAAGTAGAGTCGTCCATACTAAATTTCACAATAAATATTAAATAATCCAGTCATCTTTGTTTCCTTGTATCAATGGTACTTTTGCATATACCTTGAGGAGACAGACCAGAGATTTCTTTTGGTATGGAGAGGACAGCTGAAAGGTATCATGCCCTGGAGACATTCACTAAATACAAAGGATGAATCAAGGAAGGGCAGGTTTAAATCACTACAGATTCACTTGGCTTTGCTTCTTAACAATTTAAGGAAGAAAAAAGGAATCCAGAGAAAAATTAAATCTCAAAAGTCAAGCCCTTTCAGAAAGACTCCAATTTTCAGCATGAAGCTCTGAGTTTAATTTTTTAAGTCAACCCTGTAAAACAAACAAATGTAGTGCTAGTGCAAATGATGGAATTCCAGGTGAACTATTTAAAATCCTAAAAGATGATGTGGTTAAAGTGCTACACTCAATATGTCAGCAAATTTGGAAAACTCAGCAGGGACCACAGGACTGGAAAAGGTCAGTTTTCATTCCAATCTCAAAGAAGGGCAATGCCAAAGAATGTTTAGACTATTGGACAATTGCACTCATTTCTCATGCTAGTAAGGTTATGCTCAAAATCCTTCAAGCTAGGCTTCAATAGTATGTGAACTGAGAACTCCCAGAGCACAAGCTGGATTTAGAAAAGGCAGAGGAACCAAAGATCAAATTGCCAACATTTATTGGATCATAGAGAAAGCAAGGGAATTCCAGAAATACATTTACTTCTGCTTCATTGACTACGCTAAAGTCTTTGACTATGTAGATCACAACAAACTGTGGAAAATTCTTAAAGTGATGGGAATACTAAACCACCTTACCTGTCTCCTGAGAAACCTGTATGTACATCAAGAAGCAACAGTTAGAGCTGGACATGGAACAACTGACTGGTTCAAAACTGGGAAAGGAGTATGTCAAGTTGGTATATTGTCACCCTGCTTATTTAACTTCTATGCAGAATACATCATGTGAAATGCTAGGCTGGATGAATCACAAGCTGGAATCAAGATTGCTGGGAGAAATATCAACAACCTCAGATATGCAGATGACACCACTCTAATCACAGAAAGTGAAGAGGAACTGAAGAACACCTTGATGAGGGTGAAAGAGGCGAGTGAAAAAGCCAGCTAGAAACTCAACATTCAGAAAACTAAGATCATGGCATTTGGTCCCACCACTTCTGGGCAAATAAATTTGGAAAAAGTGGAAGCAATGACAAGTTGTATTTTCTTGGGCTCCAAAATCACCATGGATGGAGACTGCAGACTTCAAATTAAAAGACGCTTGCTCCTTGGAAGAAAAGCCATGACAAACCTAGATAATGTATTAAAAAGCAGAGACATTACTTTGCTGATAAAGGTCCATCTAGTCAAAGCTATGGTTTTTCCACTAGTCATGTATGGATGTGAGAGTTGTACTATAAAGAAGACTGAGTGTGGAAGAGTTGATACTTTTGAACTGTGGTGCTGGAGAAGACTCTTTTTTTTCCATTTATTTTTATTAGTTGGAGGCTAATTACTTTACAATATTGTAGTGGTTTTTGTCATACACTGACATGAATCAGCCATGGATTTACATGTATTCCCCATCCCGATCCCCCCTCCCACCTCCCTCTCTACCCGATCCCTCTGGGTCTTCCCAGTGCACCAGGCCCGAGCACTTGTCTCATGCATCCAACCTGGGCTGGTGATCTGTTTCACCCTAGATAATATACATGTTTCGATGCTGTTCTCATGAAACATCCCATCCTCGCCTTCTCCCACAGAGTCCAAAAGTCTGTTCTGTACATCTGTGTCTCTTTTTCTGTCTTGCATATAGGGTTATCGTTACTATCTTTCTAAATTCCATATATATGTGTTAGTATACTGTATTGGTCTTTATCTTTCTGGCTTACTTCACTCTGTATAATAGGCTCCAGTTTAATCCATCTCATTAGAACTGATTCAATGGAGAAGACTCTTTAGTGTCCCTTGGACTGCAAGGAGATCAAACCAGTCAATCCTAAAGGAAATCAACCCTGGATATTTATTAGAAGGACTGTGGCTACAGCTAGCTGAAGCTCCAATACTTTGGCCATCTGATGAGAGGAGCTGATTTATTGAAAAAGAGCCTGATGCTGGGAAAGATTCAAGGCAAAAGGAGAAGGGAGTGACAGAGGATGAGATGGTTGGATGGCATCACCGACTCAATGGACATGAGTCTGAGCAAATGCTGGGAGATAGTGAAGGACAGGGAAGCAGAAGTTCATGGGGTCGCAAAGAACTGAATACAACTTAGCGACTGAACAACAACACAAAACCTAAAGAATAGTTTTGATTGCATTTATGGTTGTCCACATGCTAGTTTGAGCAAAGAAATATTCAGTAATGGTAAAAAGTCAGGAAAATAGTTCACAAGAATCCAACTTCCAATTTTGGTTATATAAACCATTGTGAAGATTATATTAAGCCAAACATATACATTATGATGAAATATTTTAATTTGAGGGAGGCTTAATGTTTAGATGATACAAAGGATAGCATATTCACAAAATTCAGAAGGATGAACTTTAGGTAAGGGAGGAGAAACAGGAAAGTTTGGCTCAGAGTTGATAGAAAATTCCCTTAGAGACCTGTAACTGGGCAATTATCACAGATTATATAACTGCTCCTTTTTTGTCTATGAATGTGTTCAATATATAGTGGGAACACTGTTTATATTGAATCTACAAATGCTCCTTTGTCCAAGGAAAGTTCCACCAAACAAATGATCAAGTTATAAACTTTGCTTTTGTTGCACTACACACATTGTCTACACTTTAGATGCAAAGTAAGACAGGAAACTGAATTCCAGATGAGAACAATGAATTTCAGTTTTGAGTAACAAGAGGTAGAATTTCAATTATGGAAACACTGGAAAGAGATTATATCATTTTAAACACCTTGTCAGGGTTTGTAAATGTTGCTTAAAAAGATAACTCACAATTCAGGTTTCAATTTTTGCAGATTATTTCTAACTAATAAGCATATATTTTTATTGCCAAAATGTTAGTGCAGGAGAAATAATCCAAACAGAGAAAAAAAATCTTCACTATTAGAGTGGGAACAAAATATTTCTATTTAGGTTTCTCTTTACTGAAAAAAAAATGTTATTGGCAAGTTAGTCAGCTTTTGAATCAATATGTGAAAATTGCTAATTATTCTTAGATGATGTTTTCAATCTAAAAAGTCATGCATAAGCTAAAAAATTTCACTGAAAGTAAAAAAGAAAAATATATATTCAAATGAGTATGTGAGCACAGCCGATGAACACTATAGATTAAATTATTATTTTAATTCATTACCCATTTCTATTTTTTACATTGGTAATATATGCTGGTCTTTTAAAGGTGCATTAGAAAATTTTGTAATGATTCTTTTGGGGCAGGGGTCTACCTCAGAGTGGAGTCTGCTACTGAAATACAGATGAATTTAAGACCTTCTTCACTATCTTCCACTGATTGATACATACATAACCTAGGAATACACGAAGAAATACTCAAGGACCACAAACCATAAAAGAGAAATAAAAATTAAAATGGAAAACATTTCAAGGGTAAACTTGGTCTGTGATGTCTTGACCATAGTTGCGATATGTTCTGAATTTAGAATTTAACTCTTCTTTAGAATAAGGCTTCAAATTACAGCTCTCAGATGTATAGCTTTAGCATTTAAAATTCACTCCCTGCTGTAATAAATTGAAATTCTATGAGCATGCAAATCTCTAATGATTACCATATTCTACTCTTCATTCAATTGATTTGCATGTGGCATTCTGAGAGCGTAAATATGGGTTAAATTTCCACATGGATCAACTTTGAATCTTCTCGTCATTATAAAATCCACACCTGTATGGAGAAGTGACTTGGAGGTTCTGCTTTGGAGTCAGATAGACATGGGCTGGAATTTTAACTCTACCGCTATTAGCTTTGCAAACCTGGCTAAGTTATACTCAGGCATTCTAAGCCTCACTTTCTTTGTAAAATGCACGTGTTACCTGTCTCATGGCCAGCTCCCTTAAGCAGGTATTGACTGCCACATGTTTGTGATGTTTGTAAAGAAGTCAGAGAAGTGCTGGGCGGGTACTAAGTAAGTACCTGGGCAGGTACTAAGTAAGCAGGTACTAAGGACCTCCTTGACTGCAGCCTGCGAGCGGAGCAGGGGATCAGGTGTGGACAACACACAATGATAGCAACACTTTTTAGGCAAAGGCTCTCACCAGTCTCACTCTGAGTTTCCAGGCTTCAGTGAAAGATCAGCCCAGGATCCTGGGAAGCTCAGTCATACGTTAAACCTCACAGCCACCTTCTGAATTGTGTGTGTGGGGTAACTGCTGTTAATTCTAACCACCCCCTTGCAAGAACAGCTTTGTACCACAGATACCAGAATATTGTTACTCTTAACGCATGAGGCAACATTCCCCTTGAAATATGCAGTTACTTTACTTCTTACCTTTTCAATTTTTTCATCCAGCATTCTGAAGAATTCTTGTTGGCTTTCAGAGATGTGCATGCTGAAAAACAAAGAATAGTTAAGTGCATATTTTCAATGTTTCCCAGTTCCCTCAGGTGAAAAATGCTGAGGGTCTAAACTTTGAGGCTGTCCTTTATTTCTTGCAGACTTTTCCACTGAAGTGCTCTGAAGTCATACTAAGGCTGAATGTCATGAGAGTAATCCTACAAGTGTGTTTCATAATAGCCTATCAGTTTCTACAACTTAAGAAACACGATTTCCTTTCAATGTACATATTATTTATGTTGGTGTTACTGGGAGGTATGTGCCCATTTTTTTCTTCAGATACACATCTATAATTAAAACAAAAAGCACAGGTAAGCAGCACATGGCGTATTTCAACGCTGTGTGTAAGTATAACAAGAAAATATATCCTGGGACTTCACTGGCAGTCCAGTGGTTAAGAATCCGCCTTCCAATGCCATAGACGCAGGTTCAATCCCTGGTCGGGGAACAAAGATCCCATATGCCATGGGGCAACTAAGTCTGTGCTCCGCAATGAAGAGCCCACGTGCCACAACTAAGACCCAGTGCACCAAAAAATAAAATAAATAAATATTTTTTAAAAAAGATTTGTTAAAAAACATATCCTAATTATGATATTAAAATGTGTATTCTACCAGAGGCGTGAGCACGCTATTCAGCCGACCGTATGGCTGTGTGCTGGCTGCAGACGAGCCAAGAACTCAACCTTGTCCCTAAACGTCTTTGATACTGGTGACAGCAAATGTGCCTCTTTGGAACTGAAATTCCGCTGTAATGGGGAGTAAGTGAGGAGGCATGTCTGAGCAGCCCTCGCCCTGATTCCCTGTTCTTTGCTATGTAACAGCATCCTCAGTGAGATGGGCGAGGTTGGTGGGGACAAAACCAAGAAGGTAAGGAGAGCAGAGATCACAGATGGGAGGGGAAGGGTCTTGGGGGCAATGAGGTCTTAATGACAGCAGTTTCTACCTGGCAGAGAGTTGTGGGTGTTCCAAGGCAGTCAGGATGCTGGGGTAAGAGACACATGGTCCAGTATTTCTTTCACTTGCCATTAATGCCTACTGGTTTAGCGGCTGGGGGCGTGGGGAGGAGAGGCTCTGGAAGAGCCTCTTCCCCTCCCGTCTAGGTGTGGCAGGCAACCTACTTGACATCCCCTGCAGCGGCCACGTAGAGGGGCACGAGTGACTGGAAACCCTTCAGGCCTCCCATGACAGATAATAAGGCTTAAAGGAGGTTTCCCCTGTGTGTCAGATCTAGATCTGATATAAAAGAAAAAGAATGAAGATATCTGATACCAGCATCAACTTTCACAGTTCTAAAGTACTTTCATGTATATAATCTAATTTTTGCCATCCTTTCCAGTAGTCATGTATGGATGTGAGAGTTGGACCATAAAGTAGGCTGAATGGCGAATTGATGCTTTTGAACTGTGGTGTTAGAGAAGATACTTGAGAGTTCCTCGGAACTGCAAGGAGATCCAACCAGTCCATCCTAAAGGAAATCAGTCCTCAATATTCATTGGAAGGGCTGATGCTGAAGCTGAAGCTCCAATACTTTGGCCACCTGATGTGCAAAGCTGACTCACTAGAAAAGACTCTGATGCTGGGAAGAATTGAAGGCAGGAAGAGAAGGGGATGATCGAGGATGAGATGGTTGGATGGCATCACCGATTCAATGGACATGAGTTTGAGCAAGCTCCGGGAGATGGTGAAAGACAGAGAAGTATGGCGTGCTGCAGCCCATGGAGTTGCAGGGAGTCGGACACTACTGAATAACAACGAATATGATCATTCAAATAAGGTAGACGTCCTGTTTCAGAAACAGGTCCTCTTTGACTGCATTTTACACAGGCAGGGCAGAATCTTGGATGATGAGAGCGATTAAACAGTCTTCTCTCTTTCTCTGGCTGGACAGAAAAGCCATTTTGCAAAGTTGAGTTTCCCCAGATTTCCTTCTTTAAGTGCCAAAACGTTATTCATTTGAGCCACTCTGGATGCAAGTCTTCTAAACTGTATACTCTTGAATAGCCATCTATCTCAAACATTACTTAGCTTTCACTTGACGACCGGCAGCCACTCTCCTCAACCTTAAATCACAACGCTCTTCTGTAATACTGGGATAGCCCTGAAGCCCCTAAGATGGCTCGAGCTGGCTCTCTTTAAGCAAAATGACCTTAGACTCCAGGCTTTTGTTCTCTGCCTGCTTTTGAGCTCTTCCTTTCATCTCTCCTTGTCAGAGAAGGTATCGGTCCTCTTTCCATTTTCTTCTCAGTTTCTGCTTTGACTCCGTGCTTAGAAGCAGTGCAGGCAAACTTGTTCGAGTTGTGTCTAAAGTTAGCATAAACAGGCACCAAAGGAGAGCCTGGGGGAATTCTTGTTAGTGGGAAACATGAATATTCTGGTACCCACTGTGGCTGCTCAGACACTTTTGGGGGCATCCTTCCTATTCTTAGCCAAGCTCTCAGCAGATGACTTTCTTGACCAGCTCTGGGTCCCAGACAGGAAAGGCATGAAGATATTTATATATAAATCTTAGACCCAGGTTTGATCCTTGGGTCGGGAAGATCCCCTGGAGAAGGGAAAGGCTATTCACTCCAGTCTTCTTGCCTGGACAATCTCATGGACAGAGGAGCCTGGTGGGCTACAACCCAGAGTCACACAGAGGGTCACAGGAGTCACACAGAGTCGGACATGACTGAGCGACCAATACATTTATGTATCTTAATATAAATGCCTGCCTGCCTGCTAAGTCACTTTAGTTGTGTCTGACTCTTTGTGACCCTACGGACTGTAGCCCACCAGTCTCCTCTGTCCATTGGATTCTCCAGGCAAGAATACTGGAGTGGGTTGCCATTTCCTCCTCCAGGGGATCTTCCCGACCCAGGGATGGAACCTGCATCTCTTATGTCTCCTGGATTGGTAGGTGGGTTCTTTATAATCAGCGCCATTAGTTTCCCTGGGAAACGCCAAGATGCTTCATAAAGATGGCGCTTTTAGGGTTCTGTGTCCCCTGTGGAAATTTTTGGGTTAGAGTTTTTAGTATTTATCGCCTTGGATACAACAGCAGGCTAATGACTATTTAACTAGTTAATCGAGTGGTCTCTATTTAAATTCATGTGATTTGCGATCCTCACAGAGACAGCACCATTTGTTAGCATGGGTGAGGCGCAGGCCTCAGATTCCTCATTTTAAAACAGCGAACAGGTCTCTGAGGTCCTTTTGGCACTAATGTTCTGTGATGTTACTAACTTCCATTAACTCCATTATTGTAAACATCAAAGCATGGAAATGGGGATGTCTGGTTAGTACTCAGACATATGCACATTGCATGGACAACGGAAGAGTTCTCTGGTAAAAGCGACTCTGCAAATGTGTCTGCCATCCCTGCGAAGGACACACAGGCTCAGGGGTCCTATCACGTGCTTGAGATCAGAGGTGAAGGACGTCAGACTGTCTACATGTAAAGCAAGCACCAAACCTCAGGGAAGTGGGGCAATCCCAGCCCTCACAGCAGGACACACCGTTGCTAGTAGTTCATGGCTTGCATTTCTTCAGTTGATTATTTTTAAAAAATAGTATAATAAGTACCCATGAAACCAAAACAAAGAAAACAAAGCTAGGATCTTAACAACCTAGAGGTTACTCACTCCCCACCCATGCATGCGTTTCTCCACCTCAACCCTCATGTCCCCGCTTTCCTATACTCCATCTCTCCATGTGCTTAAAAAGCAGATAATTTATTTTAGATTTTTTAAAAAACATTTATTTATCTATTTGGCTGTGTCAGGCCTCAGGTGCAGCATGTGGGCTGTGAGGCACAGGTTCTAGAGCATGTGCACTCAGTAGTTGCAGCGTGCAGGATCTCAGTTCCCCGACTAGGGATCGAACCTGTGTCCCTTGCATTGGAAGGCAGATTCTTAACCATGGGACCCCCAGAGAAGTCCCTATTTTGGTTGTTGTTAACTTTATAGTGTGTATCATGCTCCATGTGATGTTTCAGGACTTACTCTTTGCTCTAGCTGCTAGAACTAGCTATGCTGCCAGGGGCATCCGGCATGGTGTATTGCTGCAGTGCATTCGTTTTGACCGCTCATACTCCACTGTGTGAATACAGTGCAGTTCATTTACCCAATTTCCTGTCAAAGGGCATTTTTGGGGTTGTTTCTAATTGCTAAGGCATTCTTACCAAGTGTCAGATATCATGATAAGCACCAGGCATACATTATTTCACTTAAACCCCAGTCCTATAAGATAGGATTTTTCACCTCTATTTTTCTTGGAGAAAACTAAAGCTCCAAGACATTAGTTCACTGGACTGAGATTACAAAGGCAATAAGGATACACTCTATGTGGCGCATCAAACGAAGGTGTGAGCACTATTCACCTTCATTCTTAGTAAATCTGCTGTTAGCAGGTATGGGATTGTCCCTCCACTCAAGGGGGAAACAAACTCATTTTATACAACTGCATGTGCTGTGCTTCAGCACTTAGTAGTGTCCAACTCTTTGTGACCCCATGGACTGTAGCCCACCAGGATCCTCTGTCCATAAGGATTCTCTAGGCAAGAATACTGGAGTGGGTTGCTATATCTTCCTCCAGGGAATCTTCCCAACCCAGGGATCGAACCCAGGTCCCCAACATTGCAGGCGGATTCTTTACTCTCTGAGCCACCAGGGAAGCCCATACAACTGCATAATAAATGATAATTTCCTGAATCCTATGTGTCAGCATGTAGGGAAAGTAAATCCTTCTCTCAGACCTCCAGAAAGATTTCTTCTGGAAACCCAACGATCTGACTCAGTTTAAAATACACACACACACACACACACACACACACACACACACACAGGCATTATGCTGTGTGAAAAACAGGGGATTCTCTTCATAATTTTAGTGTAAACACATGAGCCAATTTAATCAACTTCTCTGAAAGCTTTAGCATACACCAGACTGCAAAGCATGCTACTTCAGTGTGTGAAAATTAAGTAAATAAGTATTTACTCTAAAGGAAAAAAGAAACTCTCCTTAGTTCTCCTTAATAGAGTATTTTCTTTAGAACTCAGAGATCAGAGAAGCATTTAAAAATAGCACACATATAACAGCTTGATGAAAAGATGATTCGATAGTGTCTTCAGATACCTGTTGTCCCCAGAGGCAGATAAAATTAGTGTAGATAAAAGTGGTTACTAGCGAAGTTGATTAGGGAGGTTGCGATTATAGCATAACACTTACCTGAGGGTGAAAAAATTGGCTCTCCCATTATTGGGGAAAAAAATGGCTGACATTGTAAATGATAAATGAATTTTAAAATGTCCAGTTTTCATTGGAAGTAAGAAATGAAATCCCTGAGCTGACGGACTGCCCCCTGAGTCCTAACCACCACCTCATAGTGGCCATCGCTGCAGCAGCTCTACAGACACCCAGGTTAAAGGGATGATGTTACTTTTGTCTCACCTTTCCAGGAAGAATCAGAGAACTTTTTCCACTTATGATGTTTATTTACATATATGTCCTCATTAAATTTTTTGGGGGTGGGAGTGACTGTATCAGATTCACTCGTGTGATCAGCACCCTTAGGGAATTTGTTCATAGTTAGGCAGAACAGCACAAAAGAGATTTGCAGCCTTTGGGATAATAGCCTTTTTGAAGAAAGGACAGGCAGCTTCCAAGTCACACAAAGTGCATTTTATCACCAGTGATAGACTCAGCTTCAGAACACTGAGTCTAATATAGAAAACTACTCATTATTCTCTAACATTTTAATTGTGAAATACTTAACACACAGAAAAGGAAACATAATGCTATTTGTACATTTTTAAATAATAATAATTAAAGGAAGATGCATGTAACCACAACTTGGATTAAGAGATAGAACCTCTGGTTCCACTGTCTTCTATCCAGGAGAACGGAGCACTATCCTGAATTTAATGCCTTTTCATTTCCTTGCTTGTTTTTATTGTTTTATCATATGTGCTTAATCACTCTTTGTGACCCCATGGACTGCAGCCCGCCAGGCTCCTCTGTCCATGGGGATTCTCCAGGCAAGAATACTGGAGTGGGTTGCCATGCCCTCCTCCAGGGGGTATTCCAGCTCAGGGATTGAACCCAGGTCTCCCGCATTGTAGGCAGATGATTCTTTACCAACTGAGCCACTCTTTCTTTACTGACTGAGCAATATGTGTATATATAGATGTATAATATATGTATATACAAATATTTCTTAGTTCTGCCTGTTTTTGAATTTTTATATGCATGAAACTGTACATAGGCAGGTACTACTACTTACTTTACTGGCACAGTCTGACATTTCATGAGATCCCTCTATCTTGATCTATGTAGCTAAAGGTCATTTATTTTCACTGATACGTAGTATTTCCATCATAAGACTATACCACAATTTTGTTATTCATTATATGTTTGATAGACATTTGGGTTTTATCTCTAAGGTTTTTTTTTTGGTGGGGGGGGGGCGGGCTGTGCTGCATGGCATGTGATCTTAATTCCTCCACCAGGGATCAAACCTGTGTCTGCTGCAGTGGACATGCAGAGTCTTAACCAGTGGGACACCAGGAAGTCCCATCTTTTCAAGAACTTTAAAACTTTAAGAGTTCATATAAACAGTGCTGCTATGGATATTTCAAAATATGCCTACTGGCACACCTTCATCAGAGTTTCTTTAGGGTATACACCTGAGGGTGGAGGCGCTAGGCAGCCAGGTATGCCCAGGTACAATTTTACTAGATAAGGCGAAGTGTTTTCCAAAGTAATTGTACCAGTTTATATTCCCACCACCAGGAGTTAAGTGTGCTGGTTGTCCCACATCCTGGTGAACTTTGTCTATCAACAGACTACTATATTTTTTGCCAATCTCATGGTAGTTTTTCCTGACACATCAACTATTCATTTCCCTCTTCAGTCAAGTGGTTGTTTATGTCTTTAGCCTATTTTTCTGTAAGTTCTATCTTTTACTTATTGATTAGTTAATTTACATATCCTGGAAATCTAACTGGGCTTCCCTGATAGCTCAGTTGGTAAAGAATCCGCTTGCAATGCAGGAGACCCTGGTTTGATTCCTGGGTGGGGAAGATCTGCTGGCGAAGGGATAGGCTACCCACTCCAGTATTCTTGGGCTTCCCTGATGGTTCAGTCAGTAAAGAACTGGCCTGCAATGCAGGTAGACCTGGGTTCAATCCCTGAGTTGGGAAGATCTCCTGGAGGAGGGCATGACAACCCACTCCAGTACTCCTGGGCTTCCCTTGTGGCTCAGCTGGTAAAGAATCCACTATTGCTAATTATACGTATTATAAATATAGTCCAACATTTTGTGGCCTTTTACTATCCTATGCTATATTTTGAGAAGTAGAAGTTCTTAATTTTACCATAGTCATAAAAATTAATCATCTTTCTTACAATTTGTATCCTTTGTGACTTATTCAAAGTTCTTCACTACCCCATGGTCATGAAGACACTGCCCGTCATTGTCTCCTACCTGATGGGAAGTGTCAGCTCGGTCATATACTACGGGTCTGCCTTGGGTCTCTGTTATGTTCCATTAGACTAAATCATGTGTCTCAATCACTGAGGCTGTTTCTTAAGTCTTGGTTATCCAGTAGGCAAAATGGAGCTCACACTAAAAACGTTTTTATCTCTCCAAACAAAATAGGCAAACAGGAACTGGAACTTACTTTGCTCTGGGTTGATGAACTAATCCTGGAATCTCTTTATTGGTTTTAAGTCTTACATTTGAACTGGCACTTTTTTCCTGAAACACATAAACACACATGGAAAAGACAAGGTAAGAATCAGCAATTAAACAGGAGCATGAATTTTCATTACCAAAATGTGAAATTTGTTTGGGAAACTTTACGGCTGGTTACCCCATACAGACAAAAGTCCTTAAAGATGTCACATAGAACAGGTGAAACTGCCAGATATTTTAACAGGGAACACTATTGTGAAAAGAAGAATGAACTTTTATAACAGCTATAAAATGGCTCCTTTTAGAAAATTACATGTGAGTAGTATTTGGTTTTTAGGTGGAGTTGCTAAAAATAATAAGAGAATCAAAGATCAGAAGATCCTAGTGTGAAAAAAAGCAACAGTAGTATAATCACAGTCATTGGTTGCTTGCTCAGGATAAGTAATTTTGTGCATTTTGTTTGTGAAAGACAACTGAAGTTACTGAGTTTGCACAAGGCCCTTGCAGCGACAAGGACATGACTAAAAATAGCGAATATTTTCCATGAACGATGAATATTGAGATTGAATTCAATTAAATTAATAAAACCCAATCTAGCCTGTATTCTGGAAGTACTTTGACTTTTAGCCTGATCTGAACTCTTATTCCCCATCAACCAGCCACATAGGAAAGGAATACTTTCAAATCTGAAAATGCAAGTATTATCAGCAAGCACACTATCTCAATAATACTACTGCTCTGCAGCGATGTGGACGAACCTCAAGCCTGTTGTACAGAGTGAAGTAAGCTAGAAAGAGGAAAACAAATGTTGTGTACACGGCCATGAGTAAAACGGATGGCTAGTGGGGAGCTGCTATATACACAGCAAGCTCGGCTGGGGGCTCTGTGAGGACTGAGATGAGTGAGATGGTGGGGCTGGGAGGGAGACTCAGGAGGGAGGGGAGAGATACATACACATAAGGCTGATTCACAGTGTTATACACAGCATTGTAAAGCAGTTATCGTCCAGTAAAAATTTTTTAAGGCTTTAAAATTTGCTCTCTAAATATACCCACCAAAATTTAACGGGTGACTACACACACTCAAGCAACCTGAGGTGTGGCAATAATGAAAAGACCTGGGCTAGGGCAAGAAGTAAAAAGTTCTGTGGGCCAACCCAACATTCTCACCAGAGGCAGAGTGATGTGGGAGGACACGCAGAACAGATGGTCCTCAAATGAGCTCTTTCAAGAGTTCATACTTCCCCTAGGATAGCAGAAGTCATGCAAGAAAAACTACATGTGACATGCAGAATCAGAGAAACTACAGTGACTTGCATGCTAGGTTGTTTGCTATTTTCCATCAAACACGAGCATATTGTATAATGTCAGTCCTCCAAAATACAGGGTAATTCTGTCTGGGTTCCTCCAGGAGAAGAAAAAATCATTACAATCCTTTTGCAGTCTAGCTTACCTTCTCTGCCTCACATTAAACTTGAAACTGTTTTCATGAACATTTGAAAAGTATAAAATATATACTATTCCCTTTGCTGATACAGTCAGAGAACAACAAATGAACTATCTCATTTTTTACAGAGAAGGTGGGAGAACAATTAGGAAACTTGAATGCACTATCTCCAGGAGGGCGGGACCCACAACTCTTCTTTATGGGCCTGGTTAGGAGACTGGCATTTCATAGGAGGCATTCATCAAATATTGGTAGAACAAATGAATGATGTCAGCACATAATTAACTTTTTTAAACAGTTAGAGATAAAAATAGCTCAACTGTAGTCTCTCTGCAGGACTGAAGATGTAAGTTCCCTCCAAATGAGTCATTTTCTCCCTAAACTTTATGTCTGGAAAAAATATCTACTTGATATGACAGAACCTTATACTTTTTCTCTATTCATATAATTTCCCAAAGTCTTTGAACTTAAATGAGGCATCATAATTTTTTTTTTGGGTGCATCATAATTTTAAACACTGCTAAGGCAGGAAAGAGACTTCTAAGAATGACATATTTCTATTCAGTTTATTAGACTACCCTCCATAATTATACTGTCTCACCAAATCTTCCTTAAAAATGTATTGTGTAGTTGCTAAAAAGAAGGATCCCCCATCAAATATAACAGAGACTTAATAGATGGGAAAGATACTTTAGGATATCAGGTACAGACATGCCTTCCCAGGAAGTGAGAGGACCAAAGGTGAGGCAGAAGCAAGGGCGAGGGGCAAAGCAGCTGGAGATTTCCCAGTTAACAAATATATATATAATTACATACAGATTTATATCTATTTTGTATTTATAATGTATTTGTTTTTTTACAAGTTACCACTCACCAAGAAATCAATAACAAATCATGGAGCATCTACTGTAAGTCAGGTCCTAACTGGTTTGCATGCATCAACTCATTTTGATGTTCACAAGTATACACATATTAATTCATTTGTATGCCCACACACCTCTCTGAGATGTGTACTGTTATTATCTCCATTTTTTAGATGAGGAAGCTGAGATATGGAGGGGTGAAGCACTTACTGGGATTCTTTAAGTAACAAGTAATAGCACTGGGATTTGAATCTATGCAGAATGGGCCCGGGGTTCACGCTATTAGTCACTAGGTTGGTAGTCCTCCATCTTTTTAGTACCGGGACCCCTTACCTATATTCTCCAAATTTTGATACATTTCATTATACAACATGAAAAAAAAATCACATTTGTTAAAATCAGCATCAATCTCACAAGAAAATTCTTGACAAAAGCTGTCAGGCTTATGGTGGTGGACACAAGTTCTCCAAACTTCTAGTTCTGGTTTAACATTTGAATTTTATAAGCAGCAACAATAACTGACAATTGTTTTCTTTGGAGAAATAGGCTCTCTTCATTCGTTTCTGAGAAAACATTTGCCAGATACCCAAGTCTGAATATCCAGTATTCTACAGTAGAGATGGTGACTCAAAAAAACAACTGCTAGTCCAGCTTGCAGCTCAATCAACTGCAGAAGTGCTTTTCCTGAGATAACCATCTTATTTATTAAAAAATAGAAAGATTTATTAAAAAATAGAAAGATATGCATCTAAGGCATAATAGTTAATGAAATTAATTTCTACTGAGTCATTTCTAAAAGAAATGAAATATGGTCATTTGTAGAGATATGGATGGACCTAGGGGACGACAGAGGATGAGATGGCTGGATGGCATCACTGACTCGATAGACATGTGTTTGAGTAAACTCCGGGAGTTTGTGATGGACAGGGAAGCCTGGTGTGCTGCAATTCATGGGGTCACAAAGAGTCGGACATGACTGAGCGACTGAAATGAACTGAACTGAACTGAGAGTCTGTCATACAGAGTGAAGTCAGTCAGCAACAGAAAAACAAGTATCACATTTTAACACATACATGTGGAATCTGAAAACAATAGTACAGATGAACCTACTTGCAGGGCATGACAGAAATGCAAATGCAGAGAACGGACATGTGGATGTAGGAGGGGAAGGGGGTGGGATGAATGGGGAGATGAGGACTGACATATATACTCCACCATGTAAAACAGATAGGGGAAGCTGCTCTATGTATAGCACAGGGAGCCCAGCTCTGTGCTCTGTGCTGACCTAAAGGGGCGGCAGGGAGGGTGGCGAGAGGGAGGTTCAAGAGAGAGGGGATATATGTATGCATATAGCTAATTCACTTCATTGTACAGCAGAAACCAACACAACAGTATAAAGCAATTATACCCATAATAATAGCACTACTATGATTACTAATAAGATGTGCCTGGATTTGTGCTAAAGCACAAGCAGTTTTGCCCATCACTGCTTTTGCCCCATCAGTGCAAATGTCAACAGAGTGGAAAATGGCAAATAGCTTCCTTATTATTAGGAAAACGACCTTGAAGTCTCCCTGAGAATGTCTCAGGAACCTCCAGGGGCCTGCAGGCCACACTTGAACTATAGGGTCTTTTTACTTCTTTTGTATAGCAAAGAATTGTCGATTATTTAATTGTTGTATATACTTTAAGAAAAAAAACATTTACCTGCCTTATTGAGATAAAATCTATATTCAATAAAATTTCCCCGTTATAAAAGTATGATTAAATGATTTAGTGGGGGCCTCCCTGGTGGCTGAGATGGTAAAGAATCTGCCTGCAGTGCAGGAGACCTGGGTTCAATCCCTGTGTCAGGAAGATTCCCTGGAGAATGGAACGGCTACCTACTCCAGTATTCTTGCCTGGAGAATTCCATGGACAAAGAAGCTTGGTTGGCTATAGCCCATGGGGTTGCAAAGAGTCGGACATGACTGAGTGATTAACATCTTCACTTTAAATAATTTAGTAAATTTATAGAGGTGTGTAATTATCACCACAATTCCATTTTAGAACAGTTCTATCAGCCCCCAAAGTTTCATCATACATCTATGCTCTCAGCAACCTCAGATCTGCTTTCTATCTCTACAAATTTGCTTTGTCTAGATTCATATAAAAGGAATCATATAATATATAGGCTTTTGCATGTGGCATTATCACTTAATGTAATGTTTGAGGTTCATTTATACTTTAGCATATTTCAGTATATCATTTACTTTAATTGCTAAGTAATACTCCAACATATGGATATACTGTGTTTTGTTTAAGCATGCAAAATTAATGAACATATGGATTGGTTCCAGTTTGTGGCTATTATGAGTAATGCTGCTATGAACATTCATATACAAGTCTTTGTGTGGACATATATTTTCATTTCTCTTGGGTAGATTTCAAGGAGTGGAACTGCTAGATTATATGGTAAATTTATATTTGACAATTTAAGATATCAGCAAACTGTTTTCCAAAATGACTGTACCGTTTTTACATTTCCACAGTACATAATGGTTCCAGTTTCTCCACCTCCCCACCAACACTTGGTATTGCCTTTGATTATAGTCATTCAAGTGGGTGTTTCATTGTGGGCTTTATTTATTTTACAAATGTGACTTATTTGGATTTGTTCTTGGTTTCTTTGTATCTATCAGAACACCTACACCTTGCTACATTTATGGGCTTACAAGTTCGCTGTTATTTACATCAAAAATCTGTTTTAGGGCTTCCCTGGTGGTCTAGGAGTGAAGAATCTGCCTGCCAATGCAGGAGACACCGGTTCCACTCCTGGTCCGGGAGGATCTCATATGCTTCAGAGCAGCGGAGCCTGTGTAATGCAGCTACTGAAGCCTGTGTGCCTAGAGCCCATTCTCCGCAACAAGAGAAATGACCTCAGTGAGAAGCCTGCGCACCGCAACTAGAGAGTAGCCCCTGCTTGCCACAAAGACAGAAAGCCCGCAGACGGCAATGGAGACCCAGGACAGCCAAAACATAAATAAATACAGCTTTTAAAAAGTCCATTTTATATTTGCACTTACCTTCTACTTCGGGTTTGTTTGCTGGAGGAGAAGTTTAAATGGATCTGCCTTTGAAAAAAGAAACAAACAAAACCAAGAACGGCTGGAGGAAGGCTGAGGCTCAGAGAGTCTCAGGTGGAGCAGATCCGACAGCCAGGCCACCTCGGGGCTGCTCCAGGAATAGGGACAGTTAAACTGGGAGATGACAGAAGAGGTAACTAAGATATTACTTCCCGTGGCAAGAAAAAAACTATTTTAGTGGCATTTGACATTCATAAACTAAGTACCTAAAATAAACTGGGACCAAGTGGGATTAAGATGAAGCCATTAAAGGGGCCCTCAGCAGGCAAGTCGCTCAGTCGTGTCCGACTCTTGGCGACTCCAGGGACCGTAGCCCACCGGGCTCCTCCATCCATGGAATTTTCTAGGCAAGAGTACTGGGGCGGGTTGCCATTTCCTTCTCCAGGGGAATCTTCCCTACCCAGGGATTGAACCTGGATCTCCCGCACTGCGGGCAGACGCTTTACCGTCTGAGCCACCAGGGAATCCCTTTCTTTTCTTTCTTTCCTTTCAGCAGGCAGTTGGTAGAGCTGTGTTTTTATGATCTATCGATTCTGGTATCAGAATCATCTGGGATGCTTGTTAAAGTACAGATTGCCAGGCCCTATGCACTACCTCCTGAGTGTGCCTCTCTGGGATTGTACCCAGGAATTTGCATTTTAAACAAGAATCCTAGATGATTGTTAGCTCAAAAAGTTGGAGGACTTGTATTTCAGAGAAAAGAAACTTCTGAGCTTAGAATCCCCCCTCTTGGCCTTCCACAGAGCAGTTGTCAAACTGGGCCTTGGGTTTCTGCAGGGTTGCCTCAGGGGTCAATAGCAAGGCCTCCCAGAGCAACAATCCTTTGAACTCTACATTTGGGGGCTTTTGACTGATGTTGCAAAAAAGCATCCATTGCTCAAAAATGCTTGCAAACTAACATCAGGTAGTGACAGGTTTATTTAAACAGCAAATCAAACAACTTCTCCTTTGCTTTGAATAATTTTACTTCTTTACGAACAAAACACACTTGTCAGTGTCTAGGTAAACTTATCATTCTCTTCTTAGCTTCTCACATTGTGTGCAGGCATGCTCAGCTATGTCTGACTCTTTGTGACTCTACGGGCTACAGCCCTCCAGGCTCCTCTGTCCATGGAATTCTCCAGCGAGAATACTGGAGTGGGTTGCCATTTCCTTCTCCAAGGGACCTTTTTGACCCAGGAATCGAACCCACGTGTCCTGCATCTCCTGCATTGGCAGGCAGATTCTTTACCACTGTGCCACCTAGGAAGCCTACTTGGAGACCGTCAAACCGAAATATGGACTGCAAAGAGATCCAACCAGTCCATCCTAAAGGAGATCAGTCCTGAGTATTCATTGGAAGGACTGATGTTGAAGCTGAAACTCCAATACTTTGGCCACCTGATGTGAAGAGCTGACTCATCTGAAAAGACCCTGATGCTGGGAAAGATTGAAGGCAGGAGGAGAAGGGGAGACAGAGGATGAGATGGTTGAATGGCATCACCAACTCAATGGACATGAGTTTGAGTAAACTCTGGGAGTTGGTGATGGACAGGGAAGCCTGGCGTGCTTTGGTTCATGGGGTTGCAAAGAGTCGGACACAACTGAGCGACTGAACTGAACTGAACCAAAACCGAAATATATTTATCCTGTTGCTCCCAACCCCTGGGGGGTATCTCCCAAAGGGAAAGCCAGAATACCGAGAGAAACGGACAGCTTCTTTATAAAATCCTCTCGACCTTTAGCTCCTTAACTCTAAAGAAGGCAGCACAGTGCCTTTGGGCAGTGGAAGACAGCACCCCGCTTCCTGCTGGTGAGGGAAGGAGCTTCTTTTCTTTCGTCACTTCTTTGCCTGAGTCATCCCTCTGAGTCTGAGTGCAGGGAAGTTTCCAGAGTTGGTCTGGGTTGGAAGTGTGAGGAGGGATTTCATTTTCTTTTTTCTGGGCCCAACAGCAGGAAATTCTGTCTTATAAAGAAATCCCAGGGGCCTGATAGATGGAGGAAGCTGAAGGGCTGGAGAAAAATAATGGAAGGTTGGAGTACTAGCTTCTGGGACTGCTAATGAGGGGCCACTACAGAGAAAATATACAAAAGCACTATATATGAACTCTCAGTGGGTTTCTCTCTCTACACAGACTCAGTATGTGAATACATTTCAACCACTGCATTTCAGAAAGTACCTGAAAACTAGAAAAGGTAAATATTGGGTTAGCCAAAAAGCTCGTTCGGGTTTGTCCATACGATGGTACAGAAAACTATGGATGAACTTTTTGGCCAGCCCAACACATTAACAAGAATTCAGAGGTTTTTTTTTTTTTTTTTTTGGAGGGGGGATACACCTACATTTTAAAAATGAGAACATGTTCAACTGTGAATAATGAAGAATCATTCCAGCTTTGGGGGAGTATCCTGTAGGATATACTCTTTTGAGAAAAGGACCTCATTTGATGTTTTATGTGTGATTTCTTCAGCGATATTAGCATGAGGCAGGACACCACCTCCTTCAACTACAGAGGAATTTTATCTTCCCTCTTAGTGATGGTGATCAGCTGAGCCACACTGATTCCAACAGAATTTCTGGATGTGAGCAAACGACAAGGCCCAGGTGAACCAATGCAACTGTTGACATGGGCCCACCTGTATCATAATTACGTGAGGCGTTGGAGAAGGAAATGGCAACCCACTCCAGTGTTCTTGCCTGGAGAATCCCAGGGATGGGGTCGCACAGAGTCGGACACGACTGAAGTGACTTAGCAGCAGTAGCAGCAATGTAATAAATTACCTGTCCATGGAGATTATTGGAATTATTAGTATTTTGTAAGAATTACTTAGTACTGATAAAATTGGCATGGCAAGTCTCAGCTTTATGGAAATTCTTTTTCTATAAATTAAAATATTACCACGGACTTCATTTTATATCAAATAAATGTTAAGTGGAGCAAATCAGTTTTAAAGCACTTAATATATTTCACGTAGTTGTTTTACAAGGTATATGGAAACATTTAAAATAATCTTTAAAAAGTAAACAGAGTTGAAAGAAATTGTTTCGATTTCATTGTTTACCAACAAACCTAGAATCAAGTCACTAAATTACTATTTTGTTGTTCATTCACTAAGTCTTGTCTGACTCTTTGTGAAACCATGGATGGCAGCATGCAAGGCTTCCCTGTCCTTCACTATCTCCCAGAGTTTGCTCAAACTCATGTCCATTGAGTTGGTGATGCTATCTAACCATCTTATCCTCTGCCACCCCCTTTTCCTTTTGCCTTCAATCTTTCCCAGCATGAGGGTATTTTCCAATGAGTTGACTCTTCACATCAGTTACTATGTCAGGAATTAAAAGAAACAAGCTATAATGTTGTTATAAATCACACTGAGAATTATAAGTTAAGGATGTTTTCAACAAGATGATGTATCTCCAGGTTTTTCTAATTGGGGGGGGGAACCATATTTAGTTTTTGACCTAGATGCTTGTTTCAGTTAGGACAGGGTAGGTTTTGCTGCAATAAAAAAAAACACCTCCTTGTATCAGTAGTTTAATAATATTACAGGTTTATGAATTACACTTGCTGCATATCCAGTGCAAGCTGGCAGAGGGGCTCGGCTCATTCTAATCACTCAGGGACTCAGGCTAGGGGAGGCCCCATGTCAACATGTGCTCTCATAATCCACACAACGGGGGAGGGGAGAACAAAGGTGAACAACAGATAAGTGCTCATATTTACTCCGCCAAAGCATGTCACAGGACCACACTGAAATTCCAGAGACTGGAGAATGCACAATCCTGCCATGTGCTTGGAGGGAGAAGAACCAGGATGTTGTGAAGTCAGAGAAGCAAATATCGTATATTAATGCACGTATATGGAATCTAGAAAAATGGTTCTGATGAACAGATCAGCAGGGCAGGAATACAGATACAGGGAACAGACAAGTGGACATGGAGGGGAGTGGAGGGTGAGATGAACTGGGAGAGGAGCGTTGACATAAATACACTACCATGTGTAAAATAGAGAGCTAGCGGGACGCTGCCGTAGCGCACGGAAGCTCAGCGTGGTGCTCTGTAAAGACCTAGAGGGGTGGGATGGGGGTGGGAGGGAGGTCCAGGAGAGATGGGATATACAGCTGATTCACTTCGTTATACAGCAGAAACTAACACAACATTGTAAAGCAATTATATTCCAATAAAATTTTTTTAAAAATAGCCCTAATGATGACGATAATGCTAATTTTTTTTAAAAGTTACTTTGTTGTTTTTTTTAATCAAGAACTACCTAACATTAATCACTGTGATCTTCCTTTCCAGACAGTCTGATGGGTGAATCCATCAAATATCTTATTTTTATTAAACATGAAAAAAAAGTTATTGGAAGTTTAAATTGGTCCAAAATGCTGGAGTTTAGATTTCAAAACAAAGCTGAAACTATTTGGTTAGCTGACATTAGTATATTATGTTAAATTAGTATATTATGCCACTTGGACACAGTAAGACAGAATAAAGGCAAAAATATGTGGTTTATTCCCCACTCGGAAAATTGCACCCACATCCATACCTACACACCCCTTAATTTTTCTATTTTCACTTCTCCTTTCCAATCATCAAATACAACAAAACACATAGGGATATGAATCATCACCATTGTGATCCATAATAAAAAGACCAAAGATTTTAAGAATCCAACTATTAATGAACTATGGTCCCTAAAAGATGATACTTAGCTGAGTAGCCACAAATAAACATCTTTTTTTCTAGATTTTTGTGGTGGGTAAAAAAGCAGGCAAAAAATTCAAAGTATATTTCATCAAAGTTAACAAAATATTAGAACAAAGAAACATATCATCCATCACATCTTTAATATTTTAACAAATAAAAAACCACCATTTGTGCAGAATTGCTAAACTTTGCCTGTGATGAACCAAAATCTTGACAGGTTTTCCTCACTAAGTTAAGAAACTGTAAATGTCAAAGCTAAAAACAAAAACTTAAATGATCTAGTTTTTCTTAGAGGCATGATCTTTTTTCTCGCATTCACTGTGGTGTATAAGCCAGCCAAAAATCAGACTCCAGCATTCCTGATCTAGCTGACATACCCACATCTCTCTTTAATTCCAAATTTGTCAGTGTCCAGAAAATCTGGTGCATTAATTCCCTATTGCTGCTATAGCAAATGAACACAAATTAGTGACTTAAAAGAACACAAATTTATTATCTTACATTTCTGGAGGGCAGAAGTCTAAAAACAGTCTAGAGGGCTGCCTTCCTTCCTCGGCTCTAGGATAGAACCTGTTCCCTTTGCTTTTCCAGCTTCTAGATTTCACCTACATTCCTTGGCTCATGGTCACTCCCTCCATCTTCAAAGCAGCAGTCTAGCATCTTCTCTCCTCTCCCACCTCCACTTCTTAAACCTTCTTTTTCTAACTCAGATTCTCCTTCCTCACTCTTACAAGGATCCTTGTAATTATATCATACCCACTCACACAATTCAAGATAATTTTTCCACGTCAAGATTCTTAATTCAATCCTCTTTCCCATGAAGGCAACATATTTACAGGTTCCATGGATTAGGATGTAGACATCTTTGTAGGGAGCCTTTGTTTAGCCTACCACAGTGTCCCTCTGGCCCCCAAAGATTTACACCTATCCCACATGCAAAATACCTGCACTTCATCCCATGGTGCCTAAATCTCAACTGTCTACAGTATCAATTCAAGTCTCAAGTCTTATTTAAATTTCATCAGCTTAAAAGTTCCATTATGTAATTATCTCACTACCTAAATGATCTAAATTACATCTGAATGAGGCTCTGGGTATAATCTATGCTATGGCAGAATTTCTTTCCATCTGTGAACCTGTGGAACTAGAAACAAGTTATATAAAACACATGATAGTATAGACAGAAAATAACAGCTATAGGTGATCCCATTCGAAAAAGGAGAAAATGGAAGGGAAAAGGGAGTCCCAAGCAATTTCAAAATCTAACTGTGCAAACTCCATTAGGTTTTAAGGTACTGGAATAATCCTCTGTGGTTTAAGACTTTGCCCTCTGGGCCTGTGGCTCCTAGCTTGTAGTCTTCCTTTCTTTTTTCTTGAAGGGAGCACAGGGTTGCAGCTGAGTTTTTCTTATCAGATTGTTTCCTGCCTATAGAAGGTTGGGAGTGCAACAGCCTTCTTTCAGTTCACTCTCTGTTCATTTTAGTTCAAAGAAGCAGTATTTCTGTTGGTATAACTTCCTTGAGAGCCTCATGGGTCTCCTGTGTATATCATGGTATTCACTCCATAATGCAGGATGTCCCTGCACAGATCTTTCCTGGATAACCTCACCTCTATTCCTGGCTTCGGCTGAGATGGCTGAGGGGATTCATGTCTAAATCACATGCCAAGTCTATGCAAAGAGACATCTGTGTGATTAAATACTCTGACTTTTTAATCCCTTCCAGAAACGAGCACAATATTGTTCAGTTACATTCTTGGCTTTCTTTCCAGAGCATGCTTTCCTGGTGGTGAGTCTCCAAGTTTTAGTATCTTTTGCAATATGGATAGGCTGAGAATTTCCCAAATCATCAAATCTTGGTTCCTTTTTGATTAAGGAACAGCTTTCCCCCTCAATTTATCTCTTTTCTTTTGCATTTTACTATAAGCAGCAAGAATAAAGCAGCCTGTGACTTCAACACTCTGCTTGGAAGTCTTCTCAGCTAAATAATCAAGTTCACTGTTTACAAATTCTGCTTGCCACATTCCTATAGGACACAATTCAGCTAAGCCTTTTGCTACTATGTAACAGTGGTTTCCTTTTCTCCAGTTTCAAATAACATGTACCTTATTTCCTTCTGAACTCTCCCTAGCAGTCTTTAATATCCATACTTCTGCTAGCTGTTCAAGGCAATGTAGGCTTTTTCTATTATGCTCTTCAAAATTCTTCTAGTCGCTGTCCACTTCCCAATTTCAAAGTCACTTCCACATTTTTAGGTATTTATTACAGCCCTGCCATGTTTCAAGGTACCAAAATATATATAGATTTCCTACCACTGCTTAACAAATTACCACAGACCTATTCAATAAAATATAAATTTGGAGGTCAAAGTCTAAAATTGGTGTTTGAGTCTTTTTTCCTTCTGGAGGGTACAGGAGAGAATTTGCTTTCCAGCTTCTGGAGGCTGCTTTTGTTGACTCATGCCCCCTTTATCCATTTTCAAAGTCAGCCCCTTAGCATCTCTCTTCTCTGACCTCTGCTTCCTTCTTTATATCTTCTTTTTCTAATTCTTATCCTCCTGCATCCCTCTTGTAAGGATCCTTGTGATCATCCAGAATAATCTCTCCATGTCAAAATCCTTAATTTAATCAAAGTTACTTCCTTTTTTCCATGTAAAGGAACATATTCACAGGTTCTAGGAATTAGGATGTAGACAAACTGGGAGGTGGGGGGTTCATTATTCAATGTATCACATGTGTAAAACTCCATCAACTGAGGCCAAACCAATATCAAAATGCAGGTCCACAGCTCATCATGAATAGTCACATAGGGAGAGAAACATGAACTAAAAAGTACTAGTGGAAAACCATCGCAGAGAAACCCAATGGCCCATTCTTCACTAAATTGCTATTTCATGGTACTTCTGTGGCAGGCTGTGCTAGGGAATCAAAGGTATGATTCCCATCCACCAAAAACAAAAAGAAGAGACTTAAAAAAAAAAAGATAGACATATGTGTGGTCCAAGCACCTGCAATGACACAATTCCGAGGAGGGATCAGGGAAGTTTCCTAGAGAAGGAAAGGCAAGGTTGGGTCTTGAAGGGGGAAGAATGTATACCTGGCAGGGAGAGAAGAGAACCAGGTGTGGAGAGCTATATGGAGCCTGGCAGATCCAGAAAGAGCATGGTGTACCGGGAGGGGGTGCGAAAGATAAGGCGGTGAGGTGGGCAAGGGCTGGCCTATGAAGGGATCATGTTGGGCATTTAGATTTTGAAACAAGATGGAACTACTGAAGGGGTTTATGAAGCTTCTGTCATGTCTGAATTGTGTTTCAAAGATGGAATCAGAGAAGCTGGGTGGGGGGGTGGGGTGGCAAAACAGGGGAAGTGGATTAAGAGGTACAAATGACTAGGTATAAAATAAATAAGATAAAAGCGTGTAAGGTACAGCACAGGGAATATAGCCAATATTTTTATAAATGTTTTACATGGAGTATAACCTATAAAAATATTGAATCACTATGTCATACAGCTGAAACTAATATAGTAAAACAGTAATACTCCAATTAAAAAAAAAAGATGGGATCAGAGAGCTGGTCAGGAAGCTGTACCAGCAAATTAGAAGAGATTCTCTGAGAAGCTAACAAGACAAGAGGGGACAGCCCAGCAGATAACAAGAGTACGGGTTCTGGAGTCTTACTGCCTCTCCACTTTCTACTTGGGTCACCTTGAACAGATTATGTAACCACCATGCTTCAGCTTCCTAACTTATGAAATGGGGGTAAAAGTTGCACCTACTTCCCTGGGTTGCCTGTTGTACAGGAAGTACGTAGCACATGCCAGCTTGAATTGATAAGATAACAAATTACTCTGGGAGTTAGAGACAAGGGAACAGATTTGAAAGTTGTCAAGAAAATCACTAAGCGTCTACTAGGTACTAGGCACCTTGCTAGGCTTTGAGGGTAACAGTAAGAAAAGATCAATGAGATTCCTGGCCTCAGGGAGCAACTGCAAATATGTGAGGAAAAACTCCAAATGCAAAATGATAATATAAGAATAGAAAAGATGTGAGGTCAACTGAGTGCATACAGGAGATGGAAAAGTATTGTGAAGGATGACAGCCAGATCTTTGGCTTAGCTGACAGTAGGAAATGGTGGTGACTAAATGGAAAATAAAGTAGGTTTAGGGTTACTAATTAAAAGGATGGAATATGGGTATAAATAAGTGCTTTTACTTTCTTGCTACAAATAATGGATGGGTTGACATTCCAAATAAAACTATCTTTCTCCGCAAGCAAAGGAAAGCTGACATGGCTAGTAATGCAGAAATGGGGTAGGCAGTGGTGCACTTTTCTTGAAGGGAATGAAACTGAAACTTGAGAGCTTGGACCGTGATGTCCTAAAGAATCATAATAAATTAGGAGAAAATGTGTTTCTGAATGGATATAGTAGAATGCAATTATTTTTTAGACACATCCTTTACTTATTACACAGTCTAAACATGGATTTTAAAAAGTGCTTGCTCCTTGGAAGAAATGACAAGCCTAGACAGCATATTAAAAAGCAGAGACAGCACTTTGCTGACAAAAGGTCCATCTAGTCAAAGCTATGGTTTTTCCAGTAGTCATGTATGGATGCGAGAGTTGGACCATAAGGAAGGCTAAGCACCAAAGAATTGATGCTTTTGAACTGTGGTGCTGGAGGAGACTCTTGAGAGTCCCCTGGACTGCAAAAAGATCAAACCAGTCAATCCTAAAGGAAATCAACCCTGAATATTCATTGGAAGGACTGATGCTGAAGCTGAAGCTCAATACTTTGGCCATCTGATGCAAAGAGCCGTCTCATTGGAAAAGCCCCTGGTGCTCGGAAAAATTGAGGGCAGGAGGAGAAGGGGATGACAGAGGATGAGATGGTTGGATGGCATCATCGACTCAATGGACATGAGTTTAAGCAAATTTCGGGAGATAGTGAAGGACAGGGAAGCCTGGCGTGCTGCAGTCCATGGGGTCGCAAAGAGTTGGACACGACTGAGTGACTGAACAACAATCCGTGTGAAGCCCACCAACGTTCACGCAGGAGCGAGGCAGTGAGAGGGAGGTCCCTTGTGTCAGAGGAATGGCAGGAACGCAATACGGATAGAGAGAACAGCTGTCTGAAGGCCCAGCATTTACTGGCTTACCTCACAGGAGTGAATCAGGTCTTGGGCCAAAGGGATTGAGGTGGTCAAGCAATGGCCCCTCTCTCCCTGGCTCTCCATTTGCTTATCATCTTGATTTCATTTTTCAAGACCCTATGGCACTCTGTAATGACCTATATGGGAAAAGAATCTAAAAAAGAGTGGATGTATGTATAACTGATTCACTTTGCTCTACAGCAGAAACTAACACAACATTGAAAATCAGGGAGCTTGCTGGTGGAAGAGAAGTAAGAGCGACCACAACATCTTTTATTCTCCTGCCTATGAACTCCTCATATGAAAAATATTTTCTATCACTATACATATTTTTATAAAAAAAATAAATTCTATTGCATCTATTGTAATTTTTTAAAGTGTGCTTAAAAATCTCTTTATGTTTTCCCATATAGGAGCTTTTAAGTTGATGACTGGTGGAAAAGAAGTGACTTTTTTTTTCATTTATTATCTCTTCCTTCATTTCTACAATGAATCCTAGCTAATTCTAAATTTAGCTCCCAACCCTTATGCTCTCTCCTATACTCTTCTGTAACCTCTTCCCACCAGAAGTCAGAGTAAATGAGGGGAAGCTGCCGTTTTAATACTTAACCTCCAGGCTGTCTAGTTAATACAAGCATTAGTTTTGTCATGGTACAATTATTTTTATACACAGACTTGACAGTCAATAATCAAATCTGGTGTTGTTCCATTATTGATGTCCTTTTCGCCCAGGGCGAGGAAGGTTGGTTGGTTGCAGCTAGCATTCGGGTTGAACAATCTCTTTAAAATTGAAATATGGCACTTAGGGCAATAGAGTAAGCACATCTTTTTTTTTTTTTTTTTCCCCTCCTTTTGGAGAAATGTGCTGCTAGAAATATCTTCATTCTAAACGTCACACATAGAATGGACCCTGAAATGTTTTAAAGGCGTGTGGTTGACCATGACTGTCTTTCTTTATCTCCTTAGTCTTTTGCAAGCTTTCTAGAAAAGCCTTCTTTCTGATCTTTCTGTCCACTCTGACCCTCAGCTTGGGTGTCCATTCAATCCAAGAGACATGCAAGCTGAGCACTTGCTGCTAATGTGGGACCATGATGGGACTGGACTGGGCCCCCTTCGGCAATGTCACCAAGCTGGGGAGAAAAGGTAAGAACAAGTGAACTATGTCCCCAGCTCTTGTCATTTCTTATCTATTCAAGGTTCCTTTATAAGGGGGCTTCCTGTGTCGCTCAGTTGGTAAAGCATCTGCCTGCAGTGTGGGAGAGACCTGGGCTCAATACCTGGGTCAGGAAATTCCCCTGGAGAAGGAAATGGCAACCCCCTTCAGTATTCTTGACTGGAGAATCCCAAGGACAGAGGAGCCTGGTAGGCTACAGTTCATGAGATTCCAAGAGTCAAACACGACTTATCTTTGGAGGCTTTCAGAGTTCCCAATTGCCAATTATTTCAGTCCCTGAATCCTCAACCTGTTCCAGAATGGAAAAGGAGCTGGTGGGCTGGGGTCGCAACGACAGGACTTAAAATCTTTAGTTTTTTTGGAGTGGGAGAATGTTACACTATGGAAATTGGCAAATGGTATAAATCGGGACTTTTCACTGACACAACTGAATGACTAATACTCACATGTATGCTGGGCAAATAATGCACATATCCAGTGGTATGCTGAAGCTGGCTCTTACTAGGGTGAGTCAATTGTTATTCAGGAATTCTGTGAGTGAACTGCTGGAGACTTAAAATCAGTTTTTGTGGGAGAAGTTACACTATGGAAATTGGCAAATGGTATAAATCAGGACTTTTCACCCCAGAGACCTGGTTTATTAACCCTCTGTGTGTATGTACATATGCATGCATGTGCATGTACATGATTCTGTGTGTGTATCCTCCCTCAAAAGAAATACTCTTTATATGTGGTCGAGAAGAAACCACAGTCCAAGGAAATACTTTGGATGAACCAGACTGGAGTATCATCATGATATTTACAAAATTTGGGTTAAGGGGACCTAGATTCTTGGCTTTCCTCTTCTTTGGTCCAAGGTCCTTCCTTGGACGATGCCGAGGCCCTCTCCACAGCATAGCGACCTCTTTCTGTATCGATGCCAGTGAGATCCTTCTCCATCCTTAACTCACTGTTCTGTCCCCTTGGGTCCCCATCTTCAGATTACCACCTAGCCAAGACCCATTTCTAGCATCCTTATGTCTTGTAGAAAGCTCTAGTTTTCCTCCTCTAAATCCGGCAGCTGTCTATTTAGGAATGTTCTTTGAAAGAACACTGTAACCTGGATATGAATGTGTTTCCTTGTTTAGCCTTCAGAAGAAAAGTTAAACCTCCAACAAAATGTGAGGCCAATAACAATTTAGCTAGTGTGTGTACAACAGGACTTTCAACTCTGCTCTGGAAAATTCTTACACTTCCATTCAGTGACTGGAAGATGGAAATGTGAGACAAGTGGCAATGGGAACTGCTGCTTCCCTGTCCAAATGAATGAACCGCCAGCTGCTCTTTAGCGTCCGTGTCTTCCTGCACTGGGAAAAACTACACATCCTATTAACAGTCTAGCTATGCGGGAACTTTTACACTGTCTTATGTCACACAGGCAGAATACATTAAATGCCCTTGGACTTTGGGAACTCAGTACAAACTAACTTTGTGAAAAGCCAGTAGGTCTTGGTTTGCTTATGACTCTAATGCCAATCAGCTTTACAGGGAAAAATATAATTTTCCAGTGGAAGGATATAAAGCCAGACTGAAAACTGACAGCAGCTGAGAGGAAACTAGAATGAGTATAATGATTTTACTGGGGAACAATCAGAGTTCAGAAAAGAGGTGCGTGGTGAGGTCTAGAGAACTGGGGCTCTAGACACGGCCAGATCTTCAAAAATCAGACTCTGCCATTTAGTGTCCATAAATTTTGCACACGAAAATTCTCAGAGCCTCAGTTACTTTCTCTACAAAATGATGGTAACAGAATGTCTTTCATAAAGTACTAGATAAATTTTGCACATGAAAATTCTCAGAGCCTCAGTTACTTTCTCTACAAAATGATGGTAACAGAATGTCTTTCATAAAGTACTAGTAGCTCATGAAATGAGATTAAATATGATGATGCAAGCATCTGAAAGATGGTAATATTTAATCATTCTTAGATATTATTATTACTTATCTTCATGATATAAGAGTTATTTGTTACTATGATTACATTTTTCATGATTATAGTAGTATGTATGTACACTTCTGAAAAGGAACCAGGTCAACCTCAAAGACTTGGTCTTTTTTTTTTTTCACATACTATATCATACAATTTACTCATTTAAAGTATGCAACTCAGTGATTTTTAGTGTTTTCACAGATATGTGCAAACATCCCGATAATCAACCTTAGAACACTTTCTATTATCCCCAAATAAACCTCTGTACTCATTAGCACTTACTCCTATTCTCCCCTAAACCTTCCTGCCCCTTGGCAACCAGTAATCTATTCTCCATCTCTGTGGATTTGCCTGTTCTGGACATTTTATTCACATGAAATCTTCCAACATGCAGCCTCAAAGACTTATTCAGAAACACTTTCTGTTGGGATGTTTTGGGGTATTCTGGAGCAAGGAAGCCATCTCTAAAGACAGTCTAGTTTCTCCCCTTGACATCGGTATTAACTACTGTCTAGAGAGATCAGAGGATGTGGTGAATGTCACACTGTAAGAGGCATAATTAAAAACCTATCCTTTTTGAGGTTTGACAGAAAACAATGAAGTTCTGTAAAGCAATTATCCTTCAATAAATTTTACAAAAATTAAAAAAAAAAACAAAAAACCTATCCTTTAATCCAGGGCTTCCTCCTCTCTGCTGTAGAACTTTCACAAGTGGCAGAGTTATAAAAGCAGCTGAATGTTTAAACCGCATTTTCTACTCCCGGAAGTAGGTGAACCATGGGGAAGGTGACTTGCTCTGTCCTGGGATGGTTGAATGAGTGATGATGCCAGCACCTAGAGTGCCAGCTAGGTGCCAGATATGTTGTTGTGTCGCCCAGTCACGTCCAACTCTTTGCGACCCCATGGACTGCAGCACGCTAGGCCTCCCTGTCCCTCACCATCTCCTGAAGCTTGCCCAAGTTCATGTTCACTGTACTGGTAATGCCATCCAACCATCTCATCCTCTGATGCCCTCTTCTCCTTCTGCCCCCAGTCTTTCCCAGACTTAGGGACGTTTCCAATGAGTTGGCTGTTCACATCAGATGACCAAAATACTGGAGCTTCAGCATCACTCCTTCCAATGAGGATTCAGGATTGATTTCCCTTAAGGTTGACTGGTTTGATCTATACTTGAGGACAAATCCAGGGGTATGTTTGGGACATGCTAGCATTGAATTGGGCTTTCCTGATAGCTCAGTTGGTAAAGAATCCACCTGCAATGCAGGAGACCCAAAGAATGGATCCCAAACTTTAACAAACGTACCTAAGAGGCCTGAAGAGCATGAGCAAATGATCTGGTTCATGTGCACCCCACTGTGATACGCCCTCAGGGAACCACGGTCTGGGATCCCTGGCTGTCTGTCCTAATGAAGCGTGGGACACCAGGCACCCGACTGGAAGCTCCGTGCACACAGGATGGGTGTGTGGACCGCGGGCTTCAGGGATGCAACAGGGCTTTTTAGTTCAATAACTTTCAAGGGCAGCACACTTGGATCTATTTACTTGGGCTAGTAGGGATCCCAGAGAAAGGCGCATGTCATCTCATCTTGAGAGTTCAATCCTCCTTGTCAGCACTCTGGGAGCCAGACAGGGAAAAGCAACAATGCCAGGGACCTTGGCATTCAGGATGCAGACTTTCACTCAAAAGCCCTGAGTTCATCTTGGCATGCTAGCCCTCAACAGTGCCCAGCTGGGAAGAGCGTAGAAGGAGGCCCAAGAGTCTGATTTTCACACCGACTTGCAATGAATCCTCTTGTTTTCAGCTCCACTTTTCCCTCCATTTCCAGAGACATCTGTGCTAGCAATTCCTGTTGCTCATTCTGCAGTGTAACTGGCTTTCTTGGGTTTGCTAAGTCAATGTCCACTATCCTTTTCTGTTCTTAGTCATAGAGGATTATTATTATTGCTCTGCAGAGTCTTTAACTGTTTTTTAAAATCAGTGTTTCAGAAGAAATAAAAGGTAACAGCTATGATCCACCTGTCCTACCCTGTCTAATCTAAGCATCTTGCATACATTGTCTAATTAGACAATGCTATGCAGTAGTCGTTATTGTTATTCCCATTTAAAGAGTTTCAGCAAGTTGCCCATGATTTCTCAGAGGATTTGAACTCAGGAATTTCTGATGTCAGATCCCAAACTATAGAACATGACCCCATCCAACTGATCACAGTGAAACAATGATAACAATGAACATCAATCATCACTGGGCATTCATTATGTGCTGTTTCCAAGATGCTTGCATTAACTGTGACAGCTCCCTGACACAGATGCTATAACTATTAACCTGTTTTACAGAAAAGAAGACTAAGTCACAGGGCGGTTAAGGGCCTGCCCAAGATCACAAAGCTCATAGAGTCTGGCTTCAGAGGCTGTGTTCTTAACATGTACCAAAGGCAGTTAAACATACTACGTCCACTTTGTGGATTTCCACAACCCCCAGCTGTGCTTTTCCTCTTTCCTAGATGACTTACTCTAAAAGAAAACAAAAATCCCTTTAAACTAGCCAACTAAAGCACAGACAATGAATAGAAGACAGCCGCAGTTAGAGTAAAATCATTTCAAAAATATTTGCACAAGAAATTATTCCGCTAGAATAACCTGTGTGCTTGCCTGTGCTTAGACACTCAGTCGTGTCTGACTCGTTGCGACCCCGTGGACTGTAGCCCACCAGTCTCCTCTGTCTATAGGATGGTTTTTTTCAGGCAAGAATACTGGAGTGGGTTGCCGTTTCCTCCTCCAAGGGATCTTCCTGACCCAGGGATCGAACCCAAGTCTCTAGTGTCTCCTGCGTTGCAGGAGGATTCTTTACCCACTGAGCCATCAGGAAAGCCCACTAGATTATCCTATCCCCTGTTTATAGTTACCTTCAGACATTCAAGTCAGGAATAACATGAAGAATGTGCCAATATAACTAGACATGTGAAAAACATATACTTTTTAGACAGGAAATGAGAACTAGAATTTGCTTCCTAGTCTGAAAGCCTAAAGTTATGTATGCTAGGGGGTGCTATTGAACAATTTTAGGGTTTGCTTCATTTTGGTGTTAGATTTGCACGTGGCAATGCTATGGGCTTGTAGTTTTCAATTAAAGTCTGTTTAACCTCAGTCTGGTAACTGTTAACCAACACAATATTTCACTGCAGAAGAAACTGAAGAATAAGTTATATTCATTATAGGTACAGTTAGTTCTTACTCATGACAGAAGCATTAATCACCCATTATTTTCTTTTCCACTTGCATGTCCGAGAACTCAGTTAAAAGATAATGAGGTGTAGGTGTTAAACCCAAAGAAGGTGGAAATGTCTCTAGAGCATTATTGATGGTGTAAAGACTTGTGTCCTGGGGTAGTGAATGGAAACTGTGAGCTAAAGGAAGTACAAAATCAAATTAGTGGAACCAAAACATTAGCAATCAGGAAATCTTAGTTCTAACTCCCTTGCTCCACAATTAAGCTAAATTAGCTAAATACTTGTTAAATAAATCATGATGCAGGAAATACATAAGATTAGGATGGTGAGAAAGCACAGCAGTGCTTATGCTGAACTGACACAATTTTGGCCACATGAGCTCAGTCCAAAATAGAAAGTGTGATATACTTAAAACACATGAAAGGCCAAACAACATGCAGAACCACCCCTAGAGGCCACCCAATCAGGAATTAAGCATTTGTATAAACAGATATCCTTCTCTGAACTTTCAATGGTGGTCTAAAACATTATTTATTCTGAAACTGTTCCTAGTTCTACATAAAATAATTTTAGTAGTGGATGTTTAAATTTTTTTGAATGAATAAAAATTATCTTTTAACTTCAGCACTTATAAGTTTGTGGCATTTTAATATTTGCTTTTTAAAAGGAAATGAAGAAAAATCGCCTGTGTATGCCAAAAGCTACAATGTGATGAATGACAATTTAACCAATTTATGACCATGTGACCTTGATTATTCTCTTATTGCTTCAGCTACTGCTCTCCCACATAGACTTGCTCTGATATTTTATGCAGCTGCTAGTGCGGTGCTAGGCAAACACTTGCTGCTGGACAAAGTGAATGGACAGCAATGTGCGCTCGTTCCTATGGAGCTTATCTGGGTTGATGGGACCATTCCTAGGGTTCAGGGAGAGCCATTAGTCTATCCCTGCAGTTTAAAGGTGGCAGTGAACAGCCGAACACCACTCTGCTAAAAGAACCACCTATTTACCTTCTTGGAAATGACTAAGTCAAATATAATTTTTCTCCTTTCAGTTCGCAAGTCCAAGGAAATGACTGCTCACAATCAGAACACCTGACAGCTTCTAAGGACTGAGGTCAAGTGGCTTTTCCTGCTAAATCCACGTGACATACTCCGTGTACCAGTTTTCTAAACCTATTTAGTGTGTGCTTGGAAATAGCTTGCAGCAACATACACAACAAACACGTAGGTCCTTTTTCAGTTGGCAACTCTGAAGCTACTATTCTGAGATACAGACTAAAAAAAGAAAACTCTAAAAGCCTCGCAGTGGGTGAAAACTGATTCTAAGATGATTCTTTTAAAAAAGAAACTGGGTGAAAATTTCCAAAGTGTATTATCTAAAAACATCCTAAAAATATATCTATTAATTGGCAGTGTCAGACTTTTGGAACCCAAAGTTACTTTTTCAGGGAGCAATTTCAAGGATTTAGGAGAGAACACACTTTGAATATGATATCGGAGCTGAGGCAAGTAATCAGCTTATGTCCTGTAACTAACACATCTGTTGATCCCAACATGCCAAATTGTGGTTTCATCTTGTCACTGAATGCATGCTGTTACCTGGGTAATATTTATCTGATTTTATCAAGCCAAGGGCCTCTAGCCCCACTCAAGGTGGTCTGCCAAGCCTCACCAGATGTCTACACCCCCAGTACCTGCTGCCATGGAAATTGGGGGGCATACTTGTATATCTCTGAAGAGGGCAGAGGGTTGGGTGAGGGAACCAGCTCTGAATTTCATGAAAATGCCTTCGTGTTCTGCACTGGTAAATTTTCCTTGGACTAGGCAAACCCACTGCCCTGCAATTTATTCTAAATATGGTAAATGCTCTTGTCAAGATGATCTCCACTAAAACTGAATTAGTCTACAAAGGCTGGAAATGATCTCTACTTAAAAGATTTCTCATAGAGAACACAAATAGCATTGCAAACAAGTGATGTTTAACAAAATTAAGAAAATAATCACTTTGCAAAAGACCCTTAAGCACATCAGTGGGCATCGTTTACATATAGACAACTGAAGCACTAATTAAAAATAAGTCCCATCTAGTCATTAAACTGGCAATGTAAAAACTGCTATTAGTCACCATCTCTTTAATCTGTAATCAAAGATCATTCAAGGTAAAGAGAAGAATTAATGTCATGGAGGTCTCTGCCAGGAACTGGCTCCTTTCAGAGGTGGTGAGCCAGGGATCATCCTGTTTATAGTTGAGGATTCTGGAGAGTCTGCCCCTGGGGGTCATGACTTGCTGGTCTGGGACGTCTGGAGTTGATGGGGAAGGAGACTTGGCGGGGTTGGAAAAGAGGCTGGTAGCCCCAGCTTTGTGTGTGTGTATTAATCGCTCAGTCATATCTGACTCTGCAACCCCATGGACTGTAATCCACTAGGCTCCTCTGTCCATGGGATTCCCCAGGCGAGAATACTGGAGTGGGCTGTCATGTCCTTCTCTAGGAGATCTTCCGGACCCCGGGATCGAACCCAGGTCTCCTGCATTGCAGGCAGATCCTTTACTGTCTGAGCCAGCAGGGGAGCCTGGTAGCCTCCGTTAGGAGCTCCTTTACTGCAGAAAAGACACCTAACAAAGACTCTTGCAGCTTGAGTCTCCACGAAACGGCTCAGATGAACCAGGATAGTTTTGCTAGCATTGAAGAGAAACCTTACTAGAAATTCTGAGTTTATACACATCAGAGAACCTTATACATTCTAGTATGTTAATGTAAAAGGCTTTTCATTTCTAGGTTTGCAAATATCTATCATGCCTTTTCTTTGGTGCTTAGAAGCTCCAAAGCTGAATTTCTCTTCAATTTCATCTTTACTCCCCTTCGAGTAAAATAACCCAATATCTAGTAGGCACTAATGTGACAAGCACAGTGCTATATTGTCTCCTAAGGCAAGGCAAACAGAACCTTCTCTTTTGACCTCTTCAGCCAAGCAGGAAATGTGATTAATCATGATTGTTTAATGCATGTCTACTCTGTATCAGGCAACTTACATGAATTCTCACTAACCCTTTAAATCACTTGGCATTTTACTGACTGCCTGCAACAGCAAGTACATACAGGCGACTCCTTATCCAAATGTTACACAGAAGGACATGGAAGCTCAGAATGTATTAAGCACGTTCACAGAGCTAGGTGCTGGCAGAGTCTGAACTCTGACCAGTCAGCCTGAATCTCATCCGTCCTCTCTCTGCTACTCCCGGGTTCCAGCTACAGAGGCGGCATTACCCAGGAGCAGTGAGCCCCCCTCCACTTAGCTCTTGCCAGGCATTGTCCATAATTTTTATGTGTATCAGGGCCTTCTCTGATGGCTCAGCAGGTAAAGAAAATGCCTGCAATGTAGGAGATGTAAGTTTGATCCCCAGGTCGGGAAGATCCCCAGGAGGAGGGCATGGCAACCCAGGCCAGTATTCCTGTCTGAAAAATCCCATGGACTGAGAAGCCTGATGGGCTACAGTCCAGGGGGTCGCAAAGAGTCAGACACGATTGAGCACAGGCACCTTTGGGTGTATTAACTGATCTGACACTCTCAACAATTCTATGAGGAAGTACTGCTGTTATCACAGTCACCATTTCCCATGAAGAAACAAGAGAGCATAAGACTCTGACCTCCGCTCACAAAAAGCATCTGCCAAGCCAACAACCGGGGGCGGTGGGGGCATCCTGGTGACTGGGACTTTCCTCCCCTCACCAGGGGTGGCAGCTGGCTGCCAAGGACACTGAGTTGGAGGTACTGGAAAGACGTCCCTATGCTGGAGTAGATGGTTGCCCTTGACCTCAGACCTTCCTCTAGCTAGAAATTCCTGGATGCTTTTGCTTACAACCTAATGGTTTATGTATATTTTGACTTTGGAATTCCTGGCATGGAAAATGGATGTTAAAAAAAAAGAAATCCTAATGATTATCCCAGGAAATAAATGAAAAAAGAAAACGCACAATTTGTCACCTTGCCAAGATTCAGAGAGCCCGAGTGAAATTAGCAGTCATCACTCACAAGTCAGGGCCACAGAAGTCAACTACAAATGACCATTAAAGATAGTATGTTCGGTGATACAGGCGCTGGAAGCTTCTTATTAGTGAGTGTTGGGGAAGATGTGAAAAGTGGTAGCTGAAGAGGAAAACAGACAGCTAAGGGAAAACAGTAACTAAGTTTCCCCTTTAATGGCTGCTCATGAATTAGTGAGAAGGGAAGGAAGAGGAGACCGAAAATGGGCTGCAGTGACCAGTCCTGAGAGAGTTGTATCCCGGCACTGCAGCCAGCAGCCCTAAACTCTTTGCATTCTGAAAACAAGCAGGTAAAGCAGGACACATGTTAGGCTTTGTATATAGACTTGAGCCTGAATTCATTTAACAAATAGACTTATCCTGATGTCCTTCACATGCTGGTGAAGTCCCACCGGAATCCCCACTTCACGAGTGAATGACTATGCCCAGATCACAGTGGGATTATTGAACACATAAGGGCCCATCAGCTACAGTCTGTGGTAGTACTGCCAAGCTACTGGTGGTAGTTTTTTAAAGTCGAAACAAAATTACTTAAAAACAATCCAAACTAACATATAATCAAAGAGCACCTTAATGATGTGTAATCAAAGAGAACCAGAATGAATCTAAATACTTCCTAAATGGAAATTAAAACTGTATGGGAATGATGTTGTCAATGGGGCATCTCAGGCTAACTCAATACTACAAGAACAATGTTGGATCAATTCATGACCCCCACACTGGTATTCTTGAGAATCAGGAGGCCAAGGCATATACAGTTAAGAATTCCAATTGGATAGTGCAAAAGTCAAACCAGTCAATCCTAAAGGAAATCAACCTTGAATAATTCACTGGAAGAATTGATGCTGAAGCTGAAGCTCCAATTCTTTGGCCACCTGATAAGAAGAGCTGACTCACTGGAAAAGACCCTGATGCTGGGAAGGATTGAGGGCAGGAGGAGAAGAGGGCGACAGAGGATGAGATGGTTGGATGGCATCACTGACTCAATGGACATGAGTTTGAGCAAACTCCGGGAGACAGGGAAGCCTGGTGTGCTGCAGTCCATGGGGTTGCAAAGAGTCAACATGACTGAGCGACTGAACAACAAGGTACAAAGACAGGAGCAGAGGGCAGATCATGTGCATGCAAAAAAGAAAAAAAAATCAGTGACAATTCATAAATAGATGGAACGTTTGCCAACAAAGAAAAACTCTTTACTGTTTGAAGCAAGAGAAAAGCTGATAGAACAAAAACACGAGCATTTTCGGGAACAGAGTAGGAGGGGAGATGACATAAAGGTTACAAGTCTTGTGACGCTCAGGCCACTTTTATCACAGTGACTCAGTTGGACAAAAAATAGAAATGGATTTCCTAAGCCAAGACAGTCCTCCATTCATCTTCTCCTCTCTAATATTACAGCCAGCCTTCCTAACAGGAAGGACCATGTTTTGCAAAGCGTGGAGGATGGCTCTCCCCCACAGGAAAGGGTGACCGTGCCCTGTCACTAGGCAGACATCACTTGCCCAGGATTTCTGAGGCGGGTTCTGTTTTCCCTTCCTTTGTCTTCTTCAACATACTAGATTGTTTCAAAATAAAACACACTATCCTTTTCTGGTTAAGAACATTAGGAAGCAAAGCAAGTGAAAGTGTTAGTGGCTCAGTCATGTCTGATACTTTACAACCCCATGGACTGTAGCCTGAGAGGTTTCTCTGTCCGTGGAATTCTCCAGGCAAGAATACTGGGAGTGGGTTGCCATTTCCTTTTCCTTGGGACCTTTCTGGCTCAGGGATTGAACCTGGGTCTCCTGCATCGCAGGCAGGTTCTTTACTAGCTGAGCCACCGGGGAAGCCCAGAAACATTGTATGAGTACATGAACCTGAAAAAATAGTGAGCAGTGGTCACAGTGGTAGTGGTGATGGAAGGTTCCTTCCTTCTTGTTTTTTTTTATAAATCAATAGGGGGCAGCCACCCGATTTCCTTTCTTTGGGTTGGCCTGACCTCTGGCAGAAGCCCCTGCCCCTCTTCTCTGCCCAGGTCCATGAGAGGCACGGGCCTTCTTAGGACAAGGCCTCTGTTACCAGCAGAGGCTCTGTGACTGCTCTGGAAGCCAGAACAGGTTTCTGGATGTGCTTTCTTAAGTTGCATGAAGCGTACACGGAACAAGGCCCCGCACGTCAACAGGCACTGCTCATTCCTTTTCTCAGGCTGACACACCCCACGGCTCACCCAGCTCTCATCTGCCTCGGTTTATTTGTCCAAGAAGCCAAATAAAACTCTGTCAGAATATAGACTGTGCTGGTGAACACTGTGAATCCTTTTGTGTGTGTGTGTGGTGTGTGTATGTGTGTGTGTGTGTGTGTGTGTGTGTATGTGTCTGTGGAGTGAGCCATTACTAATTAGGATACCATTTCTTACATATCTTTCTAGAATACAGTCCAATACAAAGGAGAAAGGAAACAGCTAAGCTTTATCTCCGGCTAGCAGCCATTCCAGCCTGGGGCTAAAGTGAGTTCATCTCAGGGGTCCATGGTATCCAGATGGCCTGGAGGGCCAGCAGGGTGCTCCCCACCGTGACCATCTGCAGGAGGTACCAGGTTGCCTGCAGGGAAGTTATTCTTCCTGGAGGAAGCATTGTTAGCTAGTGATTCAGTGCTGACATGGAGCTGTGATGCATTTTTCCTCACTCTGAACGTCTGATTTACCCAACCCTCCCACCCCACCTTACAATCATCCCTTAGTCCAATCCCTGATTTAGGGGTAAAAATAGAAAGGAGGGTTCCCCCCAAAACCCGAGAAGAATGTGAGAGTGCAAGGCAGCCCTGGGCCAGAAAGGTGACAGGTGTCTCTGCACGTGGGCGGGACAGTCTGTGCGTTCACCCCGCGTCGGCAGAGAGGACTCGGAGACGCGGAGCACAGGTCCATGAAATGGTGGACTCCAGTAGGATTCTTCCGTAACTAAAACAGCAGGCTCTGGCCATGGACATCAGCGCCCTCGGCTTGGGCTCGGAGGGCCTGTGTATGTGCGGCGGCGGCAGCAGCAGCAGCTCGTGGGGGCTCTGCCTGGCACCAAGGACTTTCTGGGTGTAGGGCTGCAATGGCAGGAAGTCAGAGCTGGGTGAGGCGTCAGGGGAATGTGCCGCTTGGTAGGTTTGGGACAAGTCATGCATCAGGTATCTCCTGGAAAGCCCAGGAACAGCTTAGGAATCTCAAAAATGGCGGGGGGCGGGGGGGGGGGCGGTGGCCTCGGCTCCCACATAGCAGATAGAGGTAGAGAAACATATTCATCCATCAGTTCATTCATTCTGCATAAATGGAACTGAGGCGTAGTTCTGAGGAGGGGGAAAAAAATAGACAAAAAAACCATGTGGCCTATTAGAGCTTTTGAGAGTCCCTTGGAGAGCAATGAGACCAAACCAGTCAATCCTAAAGGAAATCAACTCTGAATATTATTTGGAAGGACTGATGCTGAAATTGAAGATCCAATACTTTGGTCACCTGATGTGAATAAATGACTCATTGGAAAAGACCCTGATGCTGGGAGAGATCGAGGGCAGGAGAAGGGGGTGACAGAGGATGAGATGGTTGGATGGCATCATTGATGCAATGGACATGAGCTTGAGCAAGCTCCGGGAGACAGTGAAGGACAGGGAAACCTGGCGTGCTGCAGTCCATGGGGTCACAAAGAGTTGGACACGACTGAATGACTGAACAACAACAATAGAACTTTCATTGTAAAGCAAAGAGCAATAAAAACGAGCAAACACACAGATAATATCAAGTCAGGGAGAGTGGGGGCTGGTGGAAAAGACTACTCTATAGCTAGAGGTCAAGGTCTCCAGAATTAGAAAAATGTTTATGTTGTTGCTAGACACACACGCCTATCTATATTTTTGAAATTTACAGTAAACAATAAAAAAGCTTCTTTTTGTTTCCATTTCCAAAGATCACAATTAAAAGAAACCTATTATAGGCCAATTTAAGTTACAAGGAATTTTTAAGGGACTATTCATAGTTTTTTTATTGTCCTTAGATTTTATTTTTAAATTGATACAAAGGAAGTGGATCATAAATTTTACAAAATCTTTGCTGTACATAGACTTCCTTAAGTTGATGTGTTTTATCCATTGAATGAGTGAATAAATGAATGAATGAATGAGGCATGATAGCTTGGTTAAGCAGATTTAAAGCCATCGCTTATTAACTTGATTTTGAAGCTTTTATTTCTGTAAAATGGGAGTAAAAACCATAAGCATAGACTTGTGAGGATAAGACAGTGATTTCAGAGTGTGTAGTACAGAGCTAGGCAAAGAGTAAACAGGCATTGACATTTTTTGATTTAAGAATAAACAGCGAGATGTAATTTTTGTGAATTCTGAGCTAGAAATTTAAATAAAAAGGCTTCCCAGGTGGCATAGTGCTAAAGAGTCTGCCTGACAATAAAGGAGATGAAAGAAACTCAGGTTCGATCCTTGGGTCAGGAAGATCCCTTGGAGTAGAAAACATCAACCCATTCCAGTATTTTTGCCTGGAAAATTCCATGGATAGAGGAGCCTGGTGGGCAAAAGTCCAAGGGTCGCAAAGAATTGGACGTGACTAAGTACGCACACACACCAAAAGACAGATGGTGAAAAAACTACTGAGTCTAGGATTATTGATAGAAATCCAGCAGATACTATAAAAAAAAAAATGGAATTAGTTTATTTCTCCTGGATTTATTAATAGAGTTTAAATCTGTTTTTTCCCAATCTAAAATAATAAAATACATCTTCTTTCATCTTGGTACCTGTAAAAAGTGACAACCAGACTGCATGAAGAATCAAGGAGATATACACAGTAGGGTTTAAATCCTCTGCACATGTACAAATAAAGATTTGAGATCTGAACGTACAGTGGATGTTTACTAAGTACTATGATGAGCAGCAGGTATGGACCAAGATCCTTAGAGATGGATTTCTGAATTTAATCCTTTTAAACAATATGCAGAAATGTATGGAAACAGCTCTCCTGGACAAGAATGTCCCTTCTCTAGGTCAAATGATAAAAATGTCTACTTTACTTTGATACAGATATCAAATACGTCACTGTTGTTGTTTTTCTGATAACCAAAGTAATATTTTCATTGTAGAAAATAAATATATTGTCCTACCAAGTGCTATTAACAGTTTAGAATATTTTTTGTTAGTTTTACGTATCTTTGTTTCTCTCGTTTTTTTCTCTCTCTCTGCTGTTTACTTACAAAACTGGAATTATGTAAATAAGTATTCTTGGAACAAATGATTTTTAACGGCTTACACTATTTCATTCATTTCATATATGGATAAATATTAAGTAACAATTAGGTAATATTGGAGATTTAGGTTATTTTCAGATTTCTACCATTACACATAATGCTCCAAAGCTATCTTTATACATATCTTTGACTGCTTTCTTCTTAGAAAAATTACTTGATCAATTTGAACATGAGCATCTATCTTCATGGCTCAAAATATTTTCATCCAGAAAGGTTGTAACAATTTGAACGTCAGCAGAAGGATATGGATGTCTAACCCACTCTACCTTTGCCAGAAATGACAGTGTGATTTTAAAAACACAAAAAAAGGCAAAAAATGTCAGTTTCTTAGACCAAAAAATGTATCTTATTGTTTTCTCAAATTTGTCCCCGCTTTTGCTACTAATAAGGTTAATCTTCTTTTTCCATATATAGTGTTTTCTTTTTCTGTTTTTGCAAACTGTCTATTCATGTCCTCTGTCTATTTGAAAAACTGGGTTGTTCGGGATATCCTTATTATCTGACAAACCCTTTTCCATGTTAAGGATATTAAATCTTTTGGAGTAATATTTGTTGCAATTTTTTTTAACTGGGTGGTATTTACCTTTTAAATGTTTACTGTCTTTTTGTTCTAAGGAGTTTCAAATTTGCATATATTAGTCATGAATCATGCCTGCCCTGCCCTTTTCTGTCCAACTCATCTCCTCTTCTCAGACAACTTGCTTCTGTCGAGAGAAATTGGCCTTCCTGGTGGTGTGGTAAAGAATCCACCTGCAACGCAGATGTGGAGATGCAGGTTCAATCCCTGGGTCAGGAAGATCCCTTGTAGAAGAAAATGGCAACCCGCTCTAGTATCCTTGCCTGGAGAATTCCTTGGACTGAGGAGCCTGGTGGGCTACAATCCATGGGGCTGCAAAGAGTTGGACAGAACTTATCAACTTAACACAAAAAAAATAAGAGATGGCAGTGGGTCGTCTCTCCTACTAATCAAGGCCAGCTGGTTCAGGGTGAAACAGCTAGACAGAAAGAAGCAATGGCAATAGGTTGTGTAACAGAACTCAGGTCCAGTGCTCAGATCCCTGGTCCTTTCAGAAGCTAAAGGAGCTTCTCTATCTTAGCCTCAGGAAGGCCCATCCCAATTACAATCCTTGGGGGTTGTGGATTAATCCAAGATCCCTTTCCAGTAAACCCTCCATTTATTTGTGACATTTTAAGTTGGTTTAGTTCCTCACTATCCTAACTATCTTTAATAAAACAATGGTGAAGTAAAGTAATTCTTTCCTTTGTGGTTTCTTACACTGCTTTTAAATTTCAAAATCCTTTCTCATTCCAGTATTGGTTAGTCACCTACTTTTTTCTCCTAGATTAAAAAAAAATTTTTTTTTAAAAATCCCACATAATTCCCTGGTTCCCTAGAGTATATTTTGGTATGTGGCTTTCTGAATAATCCATTTCTTCCCCTACTGGTTTGCTATGTTCCACATGATCATAAATGCATGTGAGTATGTATATGTGTGTGTGTGTGTGTGTCTTTGTGTATATTTCAGGGCTATTCATTTTGTTGCGTTAATTCTTATGCCTGCAAAACATTGTTTTATTTATCATAGACTTATTAAATGTTTTGATACTTGAGATACTAAATTCTTCTTCATCACTTTTTAAAATTGCTTCATAGCAACCCTATCCTAAACTATTTTGTTACCAGAAGATATTTTGAGAGGGAGGGGCTGTAGGATGGGGAGGGTGGGGAGATGTTGGTCAAGGGGACGAATTCTAGTTATAAGATGAATAAGTTCTGGGAATCTACTGTTCAGCATGGTGACTATAGTGAATAATACTGTATTGCATACTTGAAATTTGCTAAGAGAATAGTTCCTAAGTGCTCCCACTACAAAAATAAGGTAACTGTGAGGTGATGGATGTGTTAATTAACTTGACTGTGGTATTTCACAATGTATACATATATGAGGGCTTCCCAGGTGGCACAGTGCTAAAGAATCTGTCTGCCAATGCAGGAGACTCAAGAGACTGGGGTTCAATCCCTGGGTTGGGAAGATCGCCCTGGAAGAGGAAATGGGAATCCACTCCAGTATTCTTGCCTGGGAAATCCCATGAACAGAAGAGCTTGGTAGGCTACAGTCCATGGGGTCACAAAGAGTCGGACACGACTGAGAGATTGAGCACATACATCTATCAAATCAGTTTGTATACTTGAGTATAGACACATTTTATCAAATACACCTCAATAGATCTGAAAAGACCTATTAAAAATAGATGTTCTTGTCCTTCCCCATGTCACTAACTGGACTATCTCAACTCTCAACAGCCAGTTATGTCTTCACCAAGTCCATCTTCACAAAACTAGAAGACACCTGACTTCTGAGTGACCTGATTTACTGCCACGAATTCTGTTCATCGGCCCTTCTGTAAATCCAGAAGGTAGCTAAGGGAAATTCAGCAAACATGCTGTGGGTGGCATGATAATTTGCCTCTTTCTAAAAAACTGAGTGAAGAAAATTGGGTAGTCCGCGCAATTAAAACAAATCAATATGAAGGGAAAATGTTAGCCACTCAATCATGTCTGAATCTTTGTGACCCAAGGACTGTAGCCCGCCAGGCTCCCCTGTCCATGGGATTCTCCAGGCAAGAACACTGGAGTGGGTAGCCATTCCCTTCTCCAGGGGATCTTCCTGACCCAGGGATGGAACCCAGGTCTCCTGCACTGCAGGCAGATTTCTTTACCATCTGAGCCACCAGGGAAGCCTGCACAGTTAAAACAAATTAATGTACTTTCTCTCAAATGGCTTTTAAAAATAGACATTAACAAGTCTTACAATCTGATCTAGCACTGTATGCTCTCCTTGATATTAAATCTTTTTAATATTTAAACATCTATTTATATTATTTATTTTTACATAACAATATACAATTGGTACTAGTACCTTAGGGAAAAATAACCATTAACATCTCTAATCACCTAATAGATTTTGTTTTTTAACCATCATTCTAAAAGCACTCTCTCTATATATTAATAATTAGCTTTCTCGATGCAGTATAGGAATACAGAAAAATAAATAGAATAATATGGAGACGTCACTGATTAATTTTTCATTAGAAAGGAAAATGATGGACTAGGGAAAGGAACACCTGCCAGGAATGTCCCAGAACTGCCTCACTGGCAGCACTTTCCCTACAGCTCCTCAACTGAATCTTTATACATCACAAAGCAACCAAACAAAAAGGCCGACAAAGATTATCTCACACGCAGAGAATGGGTGGGGAATGCAATGCTATTCCCTTAACAGAGAGACAGCCTAAAATATTTTACAATGCAACAACTAAAAAGGTAAAAATGTTAGGGTATATAATACTTTCCCTGACTGTATATATTTAACACTGTACTTAAACATATTTATCATATTTTAAAAGGCTGTTGTTAACAAGAAACAAAAAGCACAGAAGACAAAGTTGAGGGTTGTATAAGTGATTTCTTAATGATTCTACGTTTTATCAATTTACAAGCACTCTAAAGAAGACCTCACATTTGTTAGTATAACAAGAGGGAAAAGAAAAAGTCTTTTCCTTAACTAAGATGTTCACCTGCTTCATCACTATCATTAAACCATTTTGCAGATGATGAAACAGAGGCTCAGAAGTTACTATTCTAAGGTTGTGCAGCCAGGGGACTGAGCAGGATTTGAGCCTAGAGCTCAAGTGCTTTCCAGCCCAAGGAGTTCAGAATCTTTTTGTGTCGGGAACCCCTCTGGTAGTCTGGAAAAGCCAATGTACCTTTTCTCAGAACTGTGTTTTAACATTCTTAAATAAACACATGGAGTTATAAAGCACAAAAATTAAAACAAGTTATCAAAATATTTTTAGGAAAAAAATGTGTGATATAGCAATGTATATTCTCTATTAAGTACTAAATAAGGAGATATACTATAGGTTCTGATAACTATAGTAATTTTGAAGCAGTGAAGAGCACTAATATTTCAACAACTTTAACAAAACATCTGCAATGACTTAGCCATACTATAAAAACATCTGATTTCTACTGTTGAAAAGTCACAGGTACCACTACTGGTTTGTATCCCACATTCATAATTATTGTATTGTTTTCCTAGACACCTTATTTCCTTCTCCAAAGGAAAGTATCCTACATATTTGTCCTGTTCAGAAGTCTGAATTTTAGCTCAAGTTTAGTGAAAATAAGGGTGTTAATTTTTTTTCTTGGTCAAGTTCATAGACACCCTGAACTCTGTCTGCAGCTGTTGTCATTCAGTCACTAAGTTGTGTTTGATTCTTTGCGACCCCATGGACTGCAGCACACCAGGCTTCCCTGTCCTTCACTATCTCTCAGAGTTGCTCAAACTCATGCCCATTGAGTCGATGACGCCATCCAACCATCTCATCCTCTGTCACCCATTTCTCCTCTTGCCCTCAATCTATCCCAGCATCAGGGTCTTTTCCAATGAGTGAACTCTTGGCATTAGGTGGCCAAAGTATTGGAGCTTCAGAATTCTGTCTATAGACCCCTCAGGGACTGGTTAAGTACTGACCTGGTAGATTCCATGTAGACACTGAGTAGACTCCTACAGTGAAACTGTGATGAAGGTGAGTCAAACAAATGAACAAATGGAAGTTCCCACTAAAACACTGAGCAGAGTCAGGCACTATAGGTTGATGGTTTACTTCTTCCAGACCCATTTTAACCAGCCTCCCCTTGCCAAATAGTGTGGGCTTGTGCATGTACATGTGTGTCTATGTGTATATGTATGTGTGCATGCCTGCCTATATGTTTGTGTGTATGTGTGTTGGAGCATTGAAAATGGGAAATGTGAATGGCCACACTTTCGAAAGGCACTTTCATTATCCTACCTGGCCAATATCTGATACCTACTGCCTCTCCTTCAGAGCATGCAGCTAAGGTACCACCAGGAGGGGTCAGCAGGTCTTTGGGAAACACACCTGGAGGAGGAGAAGGAGAAGGAGAAGGAGGCGAGACTCAGCAGAGTAACAGCCTTCACAGGGCTGCAGCAACCTCCCAGCCGTGACAGCTGGTTACGAGGGGCAGGAGCCAGCAGACTGGGTGCTGACGAGGCAGCGGGGGGCAGGTGTGTTTCTAACCACCTGACCTGCCTATCCTGCATCTGCACGATCTGATGCCCTAGGTCAACATTTCACATGGTTGTGAATGTCAAACAATGTCTGATATTCATCCACACCATCTTCCCAGAGAATAGCATATTCATTTTGATTGTTCTCCTCATTACTGATGGGATATGTTCACTCCATGTATTCAAGTTTAATTAAGATGTTAGCTAAAAATTTAAATATGCGAAATGCTGCCAGAGTGAAACACTTGGCTTCCTTTTCTTGACGTGATACGTGATAGAGAACATTCCTGTGGTTGTGTGCAAGTGTGTATATGTGTGTGGGTGCCGGTGACGGGGAAGGGCACAGAGTTTTTTATGATTTCCTTTGATTTCCTCCATGTGGTTCTCAGAAACCATGTACCCAGAAGCAAGCCCAAGAACTTGCCTTGAACATGCCTGCCATTTGCAGTTCTTTAAGAGAGGGAGAAATAAGTACTTATGTACCTTCCAGTGGCAAGGACAGAAGATGATAAACAAACTTAAACCAGAAAAGAATGATTATACTTAAAGACAAAAGGGACGCAGAATAATTCAGACCCTCCATAAATAAAAGAATTGTGCTCCAGTTCAAACTCCTTAGCTCAGTATTTGAGGCCATCCTCAACTGGGACCTGCTGCTGGTCTAGGAAGACTCCGCCCTGTGTGGTCTGGCCTTTTCTGGTTGTTCCGGCTTCAGCTCAGTCTACCTGTTCATCCACTCTTCTTCTCTAGTTTCTGTTCCTGGAATATCCTAGGCTGTTTCGTACTGTGGGGACCTTAGCATGCAATTCTCTCTGCCTGGAAGGCTCTTGATCATCTTCCTCATCATCCTCCCCTCACCCCCACCCCACCTCCATCATCTCGTTAACTTAGCCTTTAAGTTTACCCAGTCCTCCAGATCAGCCAGCTCCCCTTGGGTTGGGCAGACTGTGCTTGGAACAGGGGCTCTAATCAAGGTGGGCAGGGGGAAGGCTGCTGCACTGGCCAAGTGACACACCCTGACGCTGGGCTCTACCTGCCTGGAAAAGGTGATCCCTTTCTGTGAACTAAAAAAAAGCCTCCATCTGTTGCCAAACTCTGCCTACAGGTTTGCATATCCCTGGAGGGGTTGCCTTTTAATTTGTCCACAGAGAGAGGATGGCTGTTTCTAACTTGCACAGACACAATGTATATCCTATCATTGGCCCTGCAAGCCTGCCTGCTTGACATATGCATCTGGGTTTCTCATTTGTAGCACTTGTTGGTCTATAGGCAATTATTCGTACACTTAGTTAGGTATAATAGTATCAGTCATTCGAACTAGACAGTAAGGTCTGTAAGGGGAGGGGCCGTGACTTTCTGTTTACAGTTCTCTCTCCAGCCCCTAACACTGTGTCTGGCGTCGAGTTGAGGCTAACTGCATACTCATGGAATGAATTAATAAACAGGAGGGTCATGGAGATGGGTGGTGGAAGAAATAACCAGACCCAGGACAGGATGGAAGTATCTAGCAAATTTACTTCTTCTTACTGAGTAAACGAGGATTCGAAAGACAGCAAGAAGCAGAAGCTGGCAGACCAAGAGACTCATTTCATAACTTCACAACTGAAAGCAGAATTTTCACTGAAGCATTTCACCCCAGGGCTAGAAAGGAACAAGCTACTTGTAGAAGAAAGCAGAGTCAGGCTAGTTGTGCCTCAAGAGACTGCCATGGAAGAAAAGGAGTTTTTAAGACAAGACAGCCAGCTGGGAGGAAACCTCAGTGAGACAGAAATCTAATGATTCATGAGATTCCAGGTAGACCAGGCATCTTGGAACTTGCAAAACTTGTTCAAACAATAATTCTTGCCCAGCTGGCTGAAGACACTGAAGCAGAAAGCATCTACGTGTCACCCAGTCCGTGCACCACAGTAAAGCGGGCTGCAAATGAACAGCTGAGGCCAGTGTAGGAACAGTCACAGCTCAGCAGCTCCCGCAGTCCTCGGGCACTTGGAAAAGAAAGATCAGAGCGGGGAGGGCTGCGAAGCTGATGGTGAACGGGCAGGACAGCAGGAGCGTCAGTGCAGGCGTCCGTGCCCCGATTCCAAATTTTAAAAAATTACTCATTGGGGAAATGGAGAGAAGGGAAAAGATGAAAAATCCATCACTGGCAACAGGTTTTCATTCTAGAAAAAAAAAAAAAGGTTCTACCAAAGGGATCCCCACGCCTTGTTAGGAATTGGGCTGCACAGGAGGTGGTGAGCAGTGGGTGAACTCCCCATCGCTCTCACTACTGAGCTTCACCTCCTGTCAGATGGGTGGTGGCCTTAGATTCTCATAGGAGCATGATCCCTAACCCTAAAGTCAAGATGAAGTAGCCTGAGATTGTCATGAAACAGAAATAAACAGAAATAAAGTGCGCAATAAACATAGTGCACTTAAATCGTCTCTAAACCGTCCATCCTGCTCCCCTACCCTGGTCTGGGAAAAGTTATCTTCCATGAAACTGGTCCCTGGTGCCAAAAAGGTTGGGGATTACATGTATACTTTGAAAATATTTATAGAAAACATATCATCCTACACAGCCTTCTCTACTAGAATTCCTTATTTACCTAATAGAGTATTTTAAAGTTTTTAGAGTTTTTATATATATATATATATATAGTTTTAGTATTTTAGAGTTTTTATATCTACACATCTTTTTCCTACAGATCTTTTTCCTTTGTTAACAGCTGCAACACATTCCATAGTACGATGTATACTGTAATTTATATAACATAGAGATGGGCATTCAGGCTGGTGTTATAGCCACATGTGCTTGGCAGCTTCCAAGGAAAGGGGCAAGAATCTCCCCTTCCTGCTTGGGCTTTCCCCTCCCACATGGTACCACAGTGTTGGTCTATGTGACCCAGTGTCTATGGCAGAAATGACGATCTGTCACTTCCAAGGCTAGGTTTAAAAAAACAGTGGCCTTCCTGTTGGGTTTCTCTCACATGCTCACCCTATATCTCTTGGTTCACATGTTCTGGAGGAAGCCAGCAGCTATGGTATGAAGACACTCAGGCAGCCTGTAGGGAGGTGGCCCATGTGGTGAGGAACCAAGGCCTCCAACACCCTGGGAAGTGAACGTGGAGAGGGACTCTGCAGCCCCTGCTGACAGTTTGATGGAAACCTTACAAGAGACCCTGAGCCATAACCACACAACTAAATTGTCCTCAGTTCCTGAACTCTGAAACTATGTGAGGTATTTGTTTTAACCTGCTAGATTTTGAGGTAATTTGTTATGCAGTAACAGATGACTGGGCTTCTCAAGTGGCTCAGTGGTAAAGAATCTGCCTGCCAATGCAGGAGACCCAGGTTTGATCCCTGGGTCAGGAAGATCCCCTGGAGAAGGAAACGGCAATCCACTCCAGTACTCCTGCCTGGAGAATCCCATGGACAGAGGAGCCTGGAGGGCTACAGTCCACGTGGTCTCAGAGAGGTGGGCATGACCGAGTGACTAACAACAATAGATGACTAATACACCACATACAGTAAAGTCCTAGCCATGGACTATTTAGAACAAAGGTAAACGCTTTCAAAAACTTGAAAGCTATTGCCAAACTGTCTCCCAAAGAGTGGTGGCAATTTGTAATCATGCCAACAAAGCACAAGAGTGTTGGTTTCTTCACACCTCGACAGCTCCAGGTATGATCAAACTCAAAACAATTTTACTAAATTAATGGGCAGCACATGGCATCTGGTTGCTTTGATTTGTTTCTTGAATTTCAATTTTTTCTGGACACATGCCATGCATCATCAGAAATGAAAAGCAAAAGATGTATTGCAGAGTTCTAAATGATTTAAAAAATGACAGAGTGAGCTGCTATGCCTCAAGCTCTAAGCCACTACCTTATCATGTAAAGTTTCTATTAAATTATTGATTTTTTAAAATAACCACTGAAATTTGAGTCTGGCAGGATAAGTCAACATCTTGTTTTGACTGTTTTCTAAAAAATGCTCAGAACATTAAGTGATTTCAATAAGAGGCATGACTTTGAACTTTAAAGCTATCATCCCTAAATTAGAAGTGATGTAAATTTAAATATTAATTCCTTTTAATGTTGCTGAACCAGAAGCTTATAAACAAGAATAGAGTGAGTGATTGGGATCAGATGGGAACTAAATGTCTGTACTTTCCAAAACTACGTAAAAGAGACATCATAATTGTCTCAAACCAAATACCAACTCAACTAATTCCTTATTAGGTTTCAATTCCTGGGGAGAATAAATGGTTCTGGAAAAAACTTCTTATCTTTTATAAAAACCTATAAAGAGGACTGGAACTCAGTGATGTTTGAGATAAGTAAAAATAATGTTTCTTACCAGGGAAAAAAGCATCTGAAATCACTATAGGTCTCCCACCACCAGAACACTTTGAGTTTCAAGAAAATGTAACAAATGTATAGTTAGTTATCTTTTAAAATAAATATTATTCTTGATGACATTTCATCAAATTATTAAATACATCTATCTGTTTCTACCACCAGAACTCATAAAAAACAGTTTTAGAAAAAAAAATCTGCTGGTCAACAGTACAGTAGACATACTGTACAAGGGAAACTCCTGAAAGCCTTCCTAAATATTCAGGTGTCTAAGAGTGGAAAACCAAGATAAACCGGCTGCAGATCAAACGATCTCTTTAAATGTGCAACTCAGAAGGTCCTGAATGGTTATTAAACCAACCAGTTGACTCCTCACCTAGTACATGACAAATAAGTGACAACAGAATTTAATTATCATTGCTGCTTCTCAGGCTACACTGCTCTGAAGAAGCAAAACCAAAGCATGTGGGCAAAACATGGCTTTGTCTCAGGAGAGGCTCTGGGGCCTGCAGGACTCCCCCCAGTTCTCCTGGTAGGGAAACCCAGGGTGGGTATTAGGGTGCCAAGGATGTCCTGCTGCCCTGCCCTGCCCCAGAGTCACCTCTAATGGGCAGCCACCTTCCCAGTTGGCCCTGACTTGGGTCAGCTTAGCTGTGCCTGACATGGTCCTGGGCTCCTATGACAGGCTCCAGCCCTCTCTCCATACACCACCTCCTCTGTCAGCACTCAAGTATGTTCCTCCTGAGGCAAGTGGGGGCTCCCTCCCCAGCAGCGGGCCACTGCCCGATGGGACCTTGCTCTTTCAGTGACCCTCCGCTCTCCTCTTTGGCTCCTGCAGCAAGGCAGATACCATGCTCTCAGCCTTCCATAGTTTGGGTGGGAGAACATTCTAGTCATAATACAGTGTCATCCTTAAAGCATTCCTCCCTGATCACAGTCTAAGAGAGTTTCAAATAAGACTACAGAACTGCAGCTCTTTCTTCTCTCTCTTAGGAAATTGCAGCCATGGAGCTGGCAGTCTGAGCTCTTCAGGAACTCGGGGTCCATCTCAGCAGACTTGACTCCTTCTCCCCAAAGCTCTGCCGGATCCTCAGGCAAACATGAAGAACTATCACTCCTGTCCTGTCATTGCTACGTGATCCACAGACATGTACTCTGTAGAGATTTTCTAATGGCCTCTCTCCGTATAAGCACTATCTGTTACTATACCACAAACTCCATGACTCTGCATGGAGAGCAGATAAAAGCTTCTCCTATGTGAAATGATCTTACCCAATAGCAGTTCAGAATCCTGACCTGCTTTTCAGGTAATCATCTACAACTTTTTGAGGATTAAAAGCTACATGTTTTGCTAAAATACTTCCTTCCTCTGCATTACTATCTATCATTTATGGTTGTACTGGGCCTTCATTTTTGAGTTTGAGCTTTCTCTAGTTGCAGCTAGCGGGAGCTACTCTTCGTTGTGGTGCACAGGTCTCTCATTGCAGTGGCTTCTCTTGTTGTGGAGCGTGAGCTTCAGTAGTTGAGGCACGTGGGCTCAATAGCTGCAGTTCCCGGGCTTTAGAGCACAGGCTCAATTGTTGTGGCCCATGGGCTTACATGCCCTGCAGCACGTGGGATCTTCCTAGACTGGGGATCGAACCCATGTCCCCTGTGTTGGTAGGCAGATTCTTAACCACTGGACCATGAGGGAAGTCCCCCTCTGCATCACTATTGATCCAGTACTTTCCCATCGTCTAGTGAATGCTTCTGTGAGCTGTGATTGGATCATTTCAGCTACTAGAGCCAGACTTTCTGGGTTTGAATCCAGGTCCGAATTTTACTGGTTACCTGACCCAAGGCAAGTTACCTAAGTGCTTAAAATCCTCTTATTTGTAAAGAAGAGCTATTAAAAGACTCTTCTCCATAGTTTGTTATTGCTAAAAAATGAGTGAAAGCATGTCAAGTGTCTAGAACTGGGCCTGGCACACAGTGTTTGCTCTTGGCATTACTATATGAATCACCCTGTCCTGTACACACTTCAGCATCCCCACATCTGGGGAGATCTGCAGGTGAGATCCTGCAGAAGGGCTGGGGTTCTCACTCTATCACTTGCCTAGCTCTAAGTGGCTAAGCGGATGAGCCTCCCAACATGTTGTGACAATAACATGCTGACAGACTAAGGATGACTGCACCCGGTATGGAGAAGGAATTTGCCTGAAAGCAAAAACAAGAGCACAGTTCAGGCAATTAATCACCCTCATTCCTTTTCCCCCAGAACATTCAACTTCAGCAAATTCAGCAATTTCTGCAATTAAGAAACTGTAAAGATAGCTGGCCATGCGGACACGCCATGCCGGATAGTCGCCACGTGGAGTGCTGTTACCCTCCTGCTCCAGCTCTGACGGTTCTGACTTAGTAGCTCTGCACACCACCTGTGACCCCTCCCTGGCTTCCAGATCATTAAACGGAGACGCTCTCCTTGACACACCTTTCTCAAAGAGCTCAACCAAGATCATGCACTTCTCATCTGGACTGCCAAGTCTGCTCTGCTTATCACACAAAAGAAGGAAGCGAGGCCCCTGCTTTTAAAGTTTTAACTGGAGAATGCCGTGAGCGGTTTATGCTCCCTGCATCTGCAGCATCATCAGAGGACCATGATGAGATCTCGAAGTAAAATAAAAAGATCTGATGTTTTCTTTCTATTATTTCTACTAGGGTCTGAAAACAAGATCCTTTTTAAAAAATAATTTATTTTTGCTTATGGTCTTTGTTCCTGCTCACAGGCTTTCCTTAGTTGCCGTGAGCAAGGGCTACCCTTTGTCCTGGTGCACAGGCTTCTCGACAGGCTTCTCGTTGGTTTCTCTTGTTGCAGAGCACTGGCTTTAGGTGCAAGAGCTCAGTAATTGTGGTGTAAGGGCTCAGCTTCTCCGTGGCATGTGGAATCTTCCCAGACGAGGGGTCGAACCTGTGTCGTCTGCACTGGCAGGTGGATTCTTATTCACTGTACCACCAGGTAAATCCTGAACATAAGATTGACATCCTTACTGTCACCTGATGATATCCAGGCAGGCCACCTGTAAATGTCCTAGTCCAGGGCCTAAGGGAGTGAAGTCATGATTCTATCTGCTGGGATGGGAAGAGTTGGCCATGTGGACAGTAGATCACCAGGTCAGGGCTTATTCCAGGGATGATGCAAGCATGTTCACTTAGGATGCTGCTGCAAGCCAGCCCTTTAGAGAGCTATATTTAAGTAAACAAAAGCCAAACAAATAGAACTAGTATTTCTGGGAGGTGGGGGGTGGAGATCATATACTAGTTGCAACTGGAAAATGAGGAAAGAGGTGTAATCTTTCATCTGCCCTGCTTCTTACACAGGTGGGCAAAGTCAACAATAGACAGGAGGGCTTTGGGGACCCCCAACACCCCACCCCCAAGGAGGCAGGATGGCACCAGGATATAGATAGAGTTTCAGGAGGGCAAACAACATGGGTTTAAACCAATTCTTTCACTCACAACTACTCACAACATGGGCTTCAGTAAATCTCTTAGGTTTTCTGTGCCTCAATTTTCTCCTGTGCAAGAGGACTGCTACAAAGATTTAATGACATAATTTATGGATCACTTAGCATACCTTGTGAATAGTAAGCATACAATGAATGTTAGCTATTACTGTTTTTGGAGTTGGTTTTCAAATAAACAAAGTCCTCTTTTTAAAGTTACTTGAAAACTTACAAGTTTACTTTGATACTTCTTTTAAATGGTTAAAAAATGATAAATATTTGGGGAGGAAACTGGTATGATGGCATTTACATTGTTCGTGGCAATGCCATTCACAATTTATGGGTCAAAAAGTCACCATTTCTTCTCCAAATTATAGGACTTCAGAACTACAAAACAGAACTTTATAGCATAATAAATTTTTTCCAAAACTAGATTACAAGTTTCTATAACTTATAATACTGAAAACTGCCAGACACAAGGATATGCTATAAGTCTGTCAATTTCTTTTAAAACTGTGGTATATGTTATACCCTGAAAATTATATTAAGATGAGAGTTTAGGAGCTGGAATTTACTTAAAATATTCTTATTATTATGAAAAGACAACTAAGTTAACAATACTTTGAGCACTACTTATGAGTATTTGGGTAAAAGCTTTTATAAGAAACAAAAAGATGTGTGCATTATATACTGAATTTCTTTGGCACTTATTAACAATGATGCACTTCTGTTTAATGACTTTCATGAATAGAGCTGTAACTGACCCCCACTCCCATTGCTTGTCATCCATAGGCGGGGCATTTTTATTTCTGTTTGTATCAGCCAAGAGGCTGTGTTGTAGTAACAAACATCCCCTAAACTCAGTGGCTTTTAAACAAAGTTTCTTTCCTGCTCATGCTGCATGCCCATCACAGGTCACCTGGGAAGCTGTTCCATATTACCACCGTCAGGTCTTCACTCAGGGATACAAAGAGATCAGCATCAAGAGATCAGGATCAAGAACTTTCCTGGTCACCATGGCAGGCAGAATGAAATATGTAGAATTCTACACTGGATTTTAAGGTAGTTCCTTAGACATGATACAAGGCTTATCTATTCACATTCCATCAGGAAAAGCAAGTCACATCATCTCATGGGCAAAGAAGTGCCCCATGGACTCAGAGTGGGTAGACTGAGTGAACATCCTCAGTGTTAAATATACACACTGTGAAGGGGAGCTTTGCAGAATCCTTCCACTTTTAAAGGTTAAGCACGCAGCTGGGGCTAATTCAAACATCAGTCATAACATATGTCAGCTTTTTTGCAATGCCACCTTGCTCTACACAGCCGTATCCTGGGCTGTGCAAGGGAGGGAATTAATAATTTGTATCCAACAAAAACTAACTTGATTCTGCCTTCTAAGTGGAAACAAAACTTGGATATGAAAACAGTAAGAAGAAATTAAGATCTTGGTTAATTTGCTCCTTGTTAAGTGATAAGGTAAGTATTAGTTGTTTAATCACTAAGTTGTGTCCAGTTCTTTTGCAATCCCATGGACTGTATCCCACCAGGCTCCTCTGTCCTTGGGACTTCCCAGGCAAGCATACTGGAGTGGGTTGCCATTTCCTTCCCCAGGACATCTTCCTGACCCAGGGATTGGACCAAGGTCTCTTGCATTGGCAGGCAGATTCTTTACCACTGAGCAACCACGGGAGCCCAAAGTAAGTATAGAGAGGAACAAATATATATCTTACTGTTTTCCACTTTGAGGGAAAGTAATTTTTTTTTCACACAAAGAATGTGCTCCGTCAGGCTACTCTTCAAGGGCTTTACACTGCCACCCTATGCTGGGTTCTTTTCCACCTGCCTCCTCTGTCACCCGCACTTTCAAACAGGCACATGCTGGAGACAGATATGGTCTGAATTTTTTTCACAGGCAGATGAGAAATTAGACCTGGAATCTGCGCTGGTTATCATGTATTTTAAAACTGGAAAGGATCTCAGATGTCATGACAGGAGACCTCTAGTTGTCCTCAGACATCTGCGTCTCCTCCTCCTGCCCGAACAGTGTAGATGACAACTATATGATCTGACAGCCACCTCACACCTCTCACAGCTAGCTGTGATCACATGACTAGTTGGCTGTCTGAATGGAAGTTGTGTGTTACTTTTAGATCATGCCTTTTAAGGAATGGATGCGTCTTTCCCTTGACCCTTTCCTGTCTCTCATTGGCTGGTATGTGGGCAAGATGCCAGGCTCTAAGGCAGCATTTTTAAGTACCAAATGGAAGCTTTGTGTTGAACAGAGGACAGCAACAGGATAGAGGGAATCTGGGTTCCTGAAACTATGAAGCTTCCATGGCAGCCCTGGAGGGCTTTTGCAAGGACTGTGTATAAGGGAAATACATGTTTATAATACACTGGGAATACAAGCTCCTACAGTTAAAAATCAAGTTAAAAAAAAAAAAGTGTCAACTATTTTCATGTCAACTGGTTCAAATCTCAACTTCTGACGAACAAACTAAGGCCAGAGAGACTAAAAGATGTGTCTGTCCATGATCATATAGCTACCCGCGCTGTAGACTGTACATTAAAATGATGGAAAATTACTCATCTTTCATGTTAATGGGCACGAGAGTAAAGTTTCTTACAACTTCTTTCTTATGATTTAATGTCATACTCAGCTGAAGGAACAATAGAACTCAATGCTAAGAACTACATCACTCCAAGTTTCCTAGGATAATCAACATGTCCTATTAATAGAAATTATTTCACTTAATGCAGATTGCCAGGGTTCCAATCCAATGGGAAATTCTGAAGGTTTTGATTGAGGAAGCAGTCAAACTCTTGGAAGATATTCTTGAAATACATTTCCCAGAATCTACATGGAGACAATCAGTGGGTTGTATTGTATTTGTATTTCTTTCTCAGAAGGAACAGTAAGCCTTCAGATGCGACTGAAATTTGGCCCTGATGGGGTAAGCACCCAACTTTCAGTACACATGTAAGAAACCACAAGCTTAAATAAGTAAAACGAAGTCCACCCATTGAACCACACATGCTTTCAGTTAACTTTTTCATAGGAAAGGAGGAAAGAAACAATTCTCAATTCTCCACTTTCTTGACATCCTCATTTGCTGTGTTCATGTGCCATTCAACAGGAATTAAACTGTTTGACGTGGTTTGAGCATCTGATGCTGTAAAGAATTGTGAAATGGCTGGGAACTGTTTCAAAGAGCAAAAACATCTGACCTTGTTGGTTTAAGCTTTGGGTAGTTTATGGAAAATGAGAATTCTTTCTCTCCTTTGGAATATGCTTTGGAAACATTTATTTTAGTTGTCCTTGTGTTTGGATGGCTGATAGCAAGGCCTAACATCAGAACCAAGACCTCAGGGGACCAGCCGTCAGAATGCAAGGCCACTATTTTATCCACCCCTCTTTCCGATTCCCCCCCACAGCTGTCCTGAGTCATTTTCACTGTCAGCAGAAATGACAGGTTGTGTCAGTGGGGCTCACTTGTCCACAACAAATTATTGCTTTACTTCACTTCTAGCTTTCAAAATCTCTAATTTGGAAATCAGAATTGCTAGAAGGGAGCACATTAATATCAGTGTCACCCTATGCTGGGCTTAAAGTTATGTTTTTAAATCTGATGTCACATATCTGCTTCAGGTAATCCCTGTTGCCTAGAGAGTGCCTGAGCTTTACCATCAAAAGACATTCAAGTCTACCCATCTTGCCTCTCAAGCCCTATCTTCTCCTATTGCTCCTCTTTGTGACAATTATCTTGGACTATTCTCCACATTAAGGACCCATCCTTCTGCACTTTCTGCCTGGGGTAATCTCTTCTGCCCCCACCCCCTCCATTTTTTTTTTAAGTTATTTTTTTTGCTTGGCCTCTCTCCTAGTTTTTCCTACCTCTACAATATCACTGGTTTAACTCTATTTTAATTATTTATGTATCCACAACCCCTGCTAAGTTGTGAGAATCTCAAAGAGAGGAATCATATCCTAAGTTTTTTTTTTTTCCCATATCCTAAGTTTACTCTGAACATCTGGTACAGTTCTTAGCACACAGAAGATATTCAATATATGCTTGCTGAATCAATAGATCAATAGTGGCAATCAATAGTGGCAATAAAAGAAAAAAGAAAGGATCCTAAACTGTAGAGTCTAAGTCATTAAAATAAAAACTAATTTGAATTTCAGCTTTGAGCTTTCTGCCTCCTTAACTCTAGGCAGTTTACATTCATAAACTCTAAATCCCACCTCACTCCAAAGTAAGTCTCAGGCAATTGTTGGCAAGGAATACTACTCTGAGGTTTTCTTTTCCTTTTAAAAATCAGTTTAGAATGGAGATGAAAATACCTGCTGTACCTTCCATGTAGTGAGATTCCAATGAGTTGGTGGCCATGAAAGTGTTCTATAAACTACAGAATGACATGTAAATGAAAGGTGAGAAATGGACTATTTCCTGTCGTGTCAGTAAACAAAGGTGTCACAGTCATCAGTGAGTCTAGCCCTCCTGGACTCTCAGGAAGGAGAAAAAGACTTGAGGGATCTGGTAGCCATCAGGCTGCAGCCACTCCCTATGGTGAGCACTGAGGAACTCAGGATGTGAGAAATCACAGGATAGTGGTCCCAGGTAGCTGAGATGCATATGAAAGGAATGATTTCAGTGAGCCCAGACTCTTGCCATCTCCCCATACATAGAAAAACATTAAATTCCTTAACTTGGGATATATGGTTTTCTCTAATACACAAAATACTTTTGATGCTCAGACTACCTGCCTTTTGTTGAAAACTTCTATATAACCTGACTGCTCCCCCCACCTCTTTGGAGCAATTCTCTCAGGGTTACTTGAGATGCTGTCTAGGCTTAAGTCCAAAACATTTCTGCTGAATAGAATATAACCCAACTTTTAGGTTGTGAGTATTTTCTAAGTCAACAAAGGCATCATTATTACAGAAGTTAAAAAAAAGGAAACAAGTGACTTTTATTCAATAGTCCTCTTCAGAGTGGTCACTCTGGACCAGGAAAGGTAACAGGTATTAGGGATTCAAGGAAAATACAGGGACTCAGGACTGCTCTGGCAGGTAATCCCCCAGAGCACTGCTCTCAGATGGACTCACTCTGCAACCAGTTCAGTCCCCATGGGTCTGAGTATCATGGTCTGAGGGCAGGTCTGGATATAGCAAAGCAACAGATGCACCTCCAAGGCCAAGACAGACTCCAAATACAGAAGAAAAGGCTCAACCATTAACCACCACCAAGCATCCTCCCTTCCCAATGTGACTGGATATAGCAGAGCTGCTCGCTTCTTACTGGAAACGACTGCAACAGAATTTAATTTTGCATCTTTCTTATGTGAAAGAACAAACAGCTGTAAATATCCTGCTAGAACATTTATTTTTAAAATTGTTTCAGAAGCAGTCATTCTTCCTGTGCATCCAACGTAAAAAATCAAAGCCTGTACCTCTTTTATCATTATGTTCAAGATTATGTTCATTCATTTATTCATTCACTCATCCTACCAATCTTTATTTAGCTCTGTGACATGGTAGGCAGTAAGTCAGGTACTGGGGAAACAGCCATGAACAAGCAGAGGTGACCTGCAGCAAATATTACACAAGTAACTTTAATTGCCATTGTGATAAGGGAGACAAACGAGCAGAAGAGGGTTTCAAGCTACAGTGAAAACTGTATGGAGCAAGGAAGGATGGTGAAGGGGTGAGAGAATGCGTTGCTGAGGCAAGGACCTCAGGACTGATAGAAGGGTAGGTGGAGCTGGTCAAGGGGAAGAGGAGGGAGAGAAAGCAGTCAAGGGGGTGGTGGGGGGACGTGGAACTGAAGGAATGCAGGTTCCATGCAGGAAGGACCTGGGCCAGGCTATACAGGTTGGTGGGTGGGAAGGAGCCCAGAAAGGCAGTGGTGAGGGGGGATCAACCCCTCTTCAGGTCAAAACCCAAGAGCAACACAGAGTCATCGTAGGAAGAGCTTTTAAACAGGGGAGTAATATGATCAGATATGCAGTAAAAAGCAAAAATAAAAGGCAACTTTAATGCTTCAGACAGTGGTAAGAAGCACAGAGAATTTGGACAGAGGCGGGAGTGGGGAGTCATCATGGTCACAGGATCCCTTCATTTTATGGATAAAGACAACGCCTCAAACGTGAAGTCACTTGATCAAGAACACAGAGAGAGTGATAGTGGTAGAATCTCCTTTTCATGACTCTTGGTCCAGTGGGGTTTTTCTTTGTTTTGGTCTATAAGAGCAACCTCCACCCTTTACCTGTGAATCTGGAGTCACAGCTTTCCCGCCCTAAGACTCACAACTATGTAATGACAGAACTGACTGTTTTCTCGCCTTTAAACTTCAACTACTACTAATAACAGCAACAGTTGTTTATTAGAAACCTGCCACGTGCCAGGCAACCTGTTAGGCGCTTTCCATATTTAATCTTCACAACAATCTTGCAAGGTAGGTATGACTTTTTACTGCTTCACCTGAAAAAAACTAAACTTGAGGCTCAGAAGTATTTTTAAAATTGCCAAGGTCACACAGGTAGTTAACTGTGATGATGACCCGTGTCTATTTTTCTCTGGCTCCAAACCTTGCCAGGATGCCACATGGGCTCTAGACTTTATCATTATCAAATGCCCAATTCTGGTCTTCTGGGAAAAATCAGAATGGGAAGGAAAAGCTTTCCTGCTATAAATTAAAAAAAAAAACACTATATAAAATATTCTGCAAAGTTAACTAAATAAATGCATAAATAAATCAAATCTATACAGCCACAAGGAGTAGTAAGAACTGAAAAACTTCAGAAGAAAATTTTTAACTTACCACATCAATGGCACAACATTTTTAAAATGCTCCACCAGCCTGTTTCAGGAGATACTTATTGGTCATAACCATTTGGGATGGAACAAGATGAAACCAGACCCTTCAAATGGTCTGATCTACAACCTCAACTAGAAGAACTGCAGCGCTGCTTACTGAAAGGGTGGGATAGTGGAGGAAAAAAGAGCATCGCTGATGGGCCTGATTCCAACCTCCCAACAGGTAGAAATAGAATTTAAAGTCAATTTCCTTAAACTAAACACTCCAAAAATCAAAGAGGAAGTATAAGAAAACAGAAAAAAAGTCTGGCCCTAACAAGAAAGTTATGTACCCAGAAGAAAAATGAAAAACTAGGAAAGTCTTAGAAGCAATTATCACCCCTCCTGAAATAAGATCTGCACACCACGTTAGACATTTTTGGGAAACAGCTGTTATTGGTTCTCAGGGAAAGAAAAAGAAATATCCTCATAAAGAAACAGGAACAGCAGGATCCACTCACTTATGGCAGAAGCAATAGGGTCATCATTACATAGAGTAAATATTAAAATCAATGCTGCAGAAAATTGGGTTAGTCCATTAGAAACTGACACAAGAGACATATATGGAGGGTTGAAAAATAACTAGATGTTGAAAAATAAGGGAAGAGAAGAGGGCATAAAAGAGGGCATTCCATTAGGTGACAATTCATTTCAAAAAAATATAAATAATCAAAACATGCAAAAGGATAAAATGGCCTTGGGGTATCATTTTTTATTCTTAATTAAATTTGCAAGAGTTTAAAAATATTAAACACTCATTGCTAGAGAGGCTATCAATTCTGCCACTTTATCATGGTATTAAAATTGGCAGTCTCCACACACTGCTAGTGGAAGATACCAGGCCATGTATGTCAAAAACAAGAAAACTATGAATAACAGTCAACTCAATATTCCTGGAAACGGATGTAAGGAAATAAAGCAACAGAAGAAAATGGCTGTATTTGGGGATATGCTTACAGTGCCATCAAGTACCACTTAATAATGAAAAACAGGAAATAGACTAATACCCAACATCAGGATTAAAGCTAAGGAAAATCAATCTAAAGTACTTCTGTGTGTCCTTAGTCACTCAGTCATGTCTGACTCTTTGTGATCTCATGGACTGTAGCCTTCCAGGCTCCTTGTCTGTGGGAATTCTCCAGGAAAGAATACTGGAGTGGGTTGCCATGCCCTCCTTCAGGGGATCTTCCCAACCCAGGGATTGAATACAGGTCTCCTAACCCAGGGATCGAACACAGGTCTCCTGCATTGGAGGCAGATTCTTTACTGTCTGAGCCACCAGGAAGCCCATGAATACTGGAGTGGATACCCAACCCCTTCTCCAGGGGATCTTCCCAACTCAAGAATTGAACTGGGGTCTCCTGCATTGCAGGCAGATTCTTTACCAACTGAGGTACCAGGGAAGCCCAAAGTACTTTTACACATCCATTAAAATTTAACATGATGACTACAAAGAAAAATGGAAAATGATATGATGCTAAGAAAAAACTGGAATGCAAAGTTACACGTGGCTATGACTCCTGCTCTGTAAAAAACTGTTACTTGTACCTGAGCAAAGACAGAAGGCATCTGACAAGAATTCACAAAAATAAAAAATGTGTTGTGACGGTTGGACTTTTTATCTTTTTCAATCAAATTATAAGATGCAACCATTATAACATGAAACAAAACATGGGTTGAATATGAAATGAAACACAGCTTCCCCACTCTATCAGCTGTACTACCTTAGGCAAGAAACTGAACTTCCCTGAAATTAGCTTACTCATCTATAAAATGAGAAAACCATCTTTCTATCCCTTAGGAGATTAAATTAAATTACATGATAAACACTTAAATAGCACTCACTATGTATCTGGCACTCTTCTAACCACTTTACAAAAACTACCTTGTTTAATCATCAAAATATTTAAAGATGAAGGAAAAAAAGAGGTTTGGTAATCTACAGTGACAAGAGCAAGTAACAATAATTTTCAATAGCTTTCCAATGTCCACAGGATCAAATCTAGCACTAAAAGCCACTGCTAACATTTATTGTTTGCCAACATGGCAGGCACTGTGCTAACTGCTTTCCTTGCTTAATCTTCTGTAGCCCTTACAACAATCCTTTGTGTGTGTGCTCGGTTGCTTTAGTTGGGTCCAACCGCCAGGTTCCTCTGCCCATGGGATTCTCCAGGCAATGCTGGAGAGGGTTGCCATGTCCTCCTCCAGGGGATCTTCCTGACCCAGGGATCTACCTGCATCTCCTACATTGCAGGTGAATTCTTTACCCACTGAGCGACCTAGGAAGCCCACAACAATCCCTTAGGTAGGTACTATAATTGTGGCCTTAGGATATTCAGGCTCAGAGAGGCTGTGTAACATGCTTGTGAGGGAGACAGTCAAGATTTGAACATGGGTATGTCAGAGTTCAGAGCCAGGGGCTCTGTTACCACAGGACAGTTTGTCCCATTTTGTTAGGATGGTGCACACAGCCTTTCAAACCTTGAACCCTGACATACTCGCCTCACTCCAGATCTGGGAGAATTCTGAGTTGACACCAAGACCTTCTAAGCCACAGGCCTCTGCCCCTGCCGTTCCTCAAATGGTCCTTCTCACAACTCACTCATCCCTCCAGGCTCCACCTTCCCATACCTCCAGAGGCACAATTAATTGTTCCCATATCTGCTGCTCTTTTAGTTAGGAATTTGTGCTTATAAGTCACCGTGTACCATATTGTTTTTAACGTGTCTTTACCAGCTTGTTTCTCACAAATAATGAGTTTCACAACAACAAAGACCATGTTTTATACAGTTTTGTATATGGTGTATTCCTGGCTCTTAGAACAATTTCCAGGACATGACAAGGATCGAATAACCACTTGCTAACACACACTTGCAGCAAGAGGATATTCCCAAGAATCACTTGTTACATCAAAGCATCATTTGCTAGGTACCAAGGATGGAGAATCAAGAGCCCATATTTCTCTTTTTCACAGAACTTTGACATTAAAGGTAGTTTAGTTAAATGGGAACATACAAGGGATCACTCTATGAGGAAAACTTCCTGGATGCAGTGAGTTTGGGTTAAGTGTGTCTAGAACCACGTGTTTATCCATTAGGCCTGTGAGCCTACACATTGGAAATTTCTGCTCACTGGCTTACTGAATCCTTCTAAACAGTAAGCTCCTTGAGCATAGAAATTCAGGTATGCCTCATAAACTTCAAAACCAAGGGCAGTAAGTGTCATGTAACTGATTAAGGAATATTTGTTGAGTGATTGATTCAATGAATGGGGTTGAGACATTTTCTTTCCTTACAGTCTTGACAAGATATTTCAACTTGTAGCATGCTCTAATATAGTGCAAGACAAAAAAGAAACTTTGAATTTCATGGCACTTTTAGAATTTTATGAAAAACAAATGAGCAACTAAAAAGGATAAATTCCTTGTCCATCTATGTTGAATTTTTTCCGTACTCTCTTCAATAATCACTGTGAGTGCTAACTCTATAAAGGATTTATTTTTTCTCTGAAAACAGAACCTTCTGAGAAAGTAAAAACGCTCCCACTTAAGTCTTCTTTAAAAACACACAAAATAAAAAGATTCATTTCATGGACATGTTCACTCCTTATCCTGAGATCAGTTCAGTGCTGAGGAGCTATTATTAGAAAGCTCCCAGTTGAAGAAGAGGCCTTCAAGAAGGGAAATAAGATGTGGGATACTCTGTGTTCAAAGCTAATTTTAATTAGACTGGCTACTAGGGTTACTGAGATATGCCAAACATTTAGCTAATTAGCAGGCTCTTGAGACAAGAGAGCTGCCTAGAGATAGACAGTTTTTCCTCATTATGAGTGATGACAAATTCTAGTTAAACACCCATTATAAATTTGCTTTTTTTGTCCTTTTCTAAATTCCAATAACATGAGCTAATTTAAACTTGAAAATCAGACATGAAGACTAAAATGGAGACCTTTCACTTTAAACACAATGATCTAACATCAGCCGCTACATTGGAAACACTTTTAGGAAAGTAAAAAATTATTAATGTCGATTTTGATACTATGAAAAAACATGAAATTTAAGTTAGAAAACTCCATTAAAAATTCTATGGATGACGTTCAACAAAATAGTGAAACCTAAGTTAGTAAACACAGAAGCACCTGGAACTCTCTAGTAGCTGGCTTTGGCATATGAGACAGATAGAAATTAAGAAAATAAAGAGGAAAACAAACTATCTTTCACTAAGTACTAAGTATGTGCTGCAGTACACTAGGTGTTTTATAAAAATCATCTAATTCCTCAAATTAGGGGAAGTAGAATTATTATTATTATTCCTACTTTATAGAGGAGAGATCAAGGCCATGGTCTATGACCAAGAGAGTAAGGTCATCCAGTTAGAAAGTAGTTCAGCTAGGTTTAATGTCAAAGACAGCTTTTCGTAGGCTCATTTAGATGTCATCCTATCTGAGAAGACTTATGAATAACATAATTAGCGCCATTGAGCCTTCTGGGTATCTGGTACTTACAGAAGTGTTTTGTTCAGGATATAAGCATGAGGTAGTTGTGTTTCTCTGTCCGTTTTTCTTTTAAAATTGAAAATTAGATCCCAGGACACAATCTAGGTTTCCGAAGTCAGCAGGATTGCCCACAAGGCTTTTCACGTAAAGTGGTCCCTACTCGCCCTAACATTTGAACAGGCTGGTGGTAGAAGCAGGCTGTGGTCCCCAAAGATGGTCGTGCTGGTATCTCCCATCCCCTGAGCTGTGTGAGTAACCTTGCTGCTCCCCCATCAAGAGGAAGAGCCTATATTTTCATGCCCTCGAATCTGGGCATGATATTTTCATGCCCTTGAATCTGTGACTGCCCTGACAAACAGAATTGGAAGAAAATCTCTTTCTCTAGGAAGCCAGCTGTCAGGTGAGAGGTTGACTACCCTCAGACCTCCATGCTGTGAGAAGCCCAAGCCATGTGGAAGAGTCAGATGTAGGTGCTTGTGGATAGTCCCAGCTGACCTCATGGCCAAAACTGCCAGCCATCAACTATTTAGCTAAACCCAGTTGATCCACAGAACCATGAGAGAATAATAACTTGCTATTGTACAGCCCTACATTTTGCTCCATAGTTTATTATACAACATCAACAGATAATCAGAATAGTGGTGGTGGTGGTTTTCTTCAGTGGGGTGAAGCAACTATCTCTTTCAAGCAACTGGGAGTAGATATTTTGGGGGGATATATTGAAATACTATATATCCCTGACATGGCAGTAAGCAAATTTACTTTTGCAGGGTTATTCCTTTAAAGAACTGAGAGACTATGAAAATGTACCTATATAAACATTCTAAAATATCTATACTATAAACATTGAAAATATCTGATACCAGCACCAACTTTCACAGTTCTAAGGCACTTTCACATATATTATATAATTTTTGCCATCCTTTCCAGTAGTCATGTATGGATGTGAGAGCTGGACCATAAAGAAAGCTGAGTGCTGAAGAATTGATGCTTTTCAACTGTGGTGTTGGAGAAGACTCTTGGGAGTCACTTGGACTGCAAGATCAAACCATCAATCCTAAAAGAAATTAGTCCTGAATATTCATTGAAAGGACTGATGCTGAAGCTGAAACTACAATACTTTGGCCACCTGATGTGAAGAACTGACTTCTTAGAAAAGACCCTGCTGCTGGGAAAGATTGAAGGCAGGAAGAGAAGGGGATGACAGAGGATGAGATGGTTGGATGGCATCACTGACTCAATGGACATGAGTTTGAGCAAGCTCCAGGAGCTGATGATGGACAGGGAAGACTGATGTGCTGCAGTCCATGGGGTTGCAAAGAGTCAGACACAACTGAGTGACTGAACTGACTGAAACATTCTAAAACAGAGTGGATTCTCAGCAGAATGATTAGATATATTTGGAGCTAGTTTGTCATAAGGCTGTCAAACAATTTTTATTTTTAAAAATATTTATTCACTTATTTATTTGGCTATGCAAGCTCTTAGTTGCGGCACTTGCAATCTTCCATCTTCACTGCAGCATGTGGGATCTTCTTAGTTGCAGCAATGTGGGATCTAATTCCCTGATCCAGGGCTGAACTCGGGCCCCCTACATTGGGAGCATGGAGTCTTGGCCACTGGACCACCAGGGTATCTCCAATTCTCATTTTCTAAAGCAGCAACCAAACACAATTTAGTTTCTGTACAGCTTCAGAATGCTGATAAACTGATTCATGTTTGCATTACCTGCCAGACTCCACCTGAGCAAAGAGAGAATTCAGCACTAACAATCCTAAAGTAAAAAAAATAAAATGTTGGAAACTGAAGGATACTCCAAAAGTACTTGTAGGTTAAGTACAGGAGAAAATAATGTTTGGATAAAAAATAAACTTTTCTAGGAGATGTCAGAAGGCTAGCCCAGATTTCAGCCAAACCCCTCAGCTTTTGGATCTTCTGTGTAGTTTTCAGTGTTTTGAACAATGACCTCAAGGCCAGGCAAGACAGTGAATCACATAAGAAAAATTTACTAATGCTCAAAATCTTGTACTTAGTAACAAAAAGAGGGCAAATAAAATATATTTCAAAAACCTTTCAATAACAAGGCAAGAATAAAAGAACCACGGTGCTTGATCAATATATTCCATATCCTGGGCAATTTGGTTAACTCAGATTTTCTGTCATTAACTCCAATAATGATTTTAAATTACTGCCACTTTGCTAAATAACGGGAATAGTTTCACAACAGTACTTTCATTGTATCTTTTAAAGAACTCCTAAAAAGCAAGGCAATCTGTCCCCATGGCGAATGTTTTTATTTTCCTAGTTTACAAAGCCCTGAAAAGTAACTGGGCTGCATTCATTCATTTACCTCACTGCCTACAGCAGAATGAAGTTTCCCCTGGTTCTCAACTGAGATGGACATTCAGGGAATAGTCCTTTTCCCTCCTCTCGGAGATGTGCATTTCCTGAAAAAAAGCAACTAATATTTGGGGTAGCACTGATATTGCTGTTCTGCCGTAAATCCTTGTGTTTTAAATACTTTTTGTAGAATCTCCTTTCCCCAAAAATATTCATTAAGGAGGAAAACACGTTAAATGCAGAAAGGAATTTTTAAGAAAGAATAATAATCTTCTGTAACCCTGCAACACAGAGATACCCTGCCACCATACTCTTTTTTGGGAGGGAGGGAGGTTCAGTTAACACCAGCAGATCTCTCTTGTGGATTCTTTAAGTGCATTTCATGATCTGATCACAAAATTCCTGCGTATGTCACAGCATTGATATGACTTCTGCTTACACAATCAGGACCCTACGCCCATCTTTCTTAATATGATATGATTTCTTGGTTTACAAAAATCCACAAAACCAATGATAGAATAGAAAGATGCCATGAAACAAAGGGATAAAATTAAAACGAATAGCTAAAACTGGAAGCTTATGATTCAGTCATACTGAAATAAAGTAGGAAGAGTACAGTGTATACATTTTATGATAATTTGATGACAAATTAAGATGTTACAACTGAAAGTTAATTTTCCATGGAAACCAATGATATGAAAATAATTATTATAATAACCATAATTTATACAAAAATAAGACCAAGGAGGTGTTAATAGCTAATGTTAAGTTTAATAAAAGCTATTTTTTTTCCATTTATCCTGGTAGGTCTGTTTATCTTTGCCTTAATATAAAGCAAAATATCACTGTACTACAGAAATGTAGATGCAGAAGAGTCTAACTATTTAAGGAGTAAAAAATGTTCACCATGGTTCCAACTCAGAAAATACTGGTTTTTTTAGTAGGTAATCTTAATGCACTCCCCAGATTGATAGATACTTTAAGAAGTAACTTCTGAGAACACTTCCTATGACAAAAAAGTGGGACCAGTAATATCAAGTTCAAAGCGTTTCGTCTCAGTTCAGTTATCTCATCATCCTGAGATTAAAGCAGGAATCATGAAAGTTTGGATGTTCTCAGTCCACAACACAGGGTTGAGTGTTCTTCTCCAGGAGTTTGAAACCTATTAAATGACCTAAATCTCCCAGCAGCCAGTGAAGAGCTGCTGCTCAACCATATTTATATCTTTAATTCAGCACTGTTGGAAGAACTGATGAATACTTCAAAACTGTTTAAAAAATATTGCTATCCCAATTCTTTATCCTAATTAATTGGAAAGAGGCACAGATGGATGGGTGGGTGACTGACTAGTAATCTGGGATTAATTTCACCTAATGTTCTGATTCCTCAAAGGTCACAATTCTTCCCATCTTATGCAATGTTCTTGTGGGCCAATACCTTGGGTCAAATTCAAATCTGGTGTAATAAAGGATGGGCCAACTTATCTGACTAAGATCCAAGGAGGCCATTACTTAGGAATTCCTCATGAAGATATCCAGTTTTATAGTCTTATATTCATGCATGAGAATAAAATTAACAAATTCTTTTGTCCTGCTTTTTCTCCCGCTAGGATCCAAGGAAAAGTGAAAGTGAAAGTCGCTCAGTCGTGTCCAACTCTTTGTGACCTCATGGACTATACAGTCCAGACTATACTCCAGGCCAGAATACTGGAGTGAGTAGCCTTTCCCTTCTCTGGGGGATCTTCCCAACCCAGGCATTGAACATAGTCTCCTGCATTGCAGGCGGATTCTTTACCAACTGAGCTATGAGGGAAGCCCCAAGGAAAGGAGAATATCAAATTCTGGGAAAAATGAAGCATATTAAATATGATTTAGTCATTAAATATTTATTAGTATTATTAGTGTTAGGTCCTGAATAAAACAAACAGGATCTCGTCTTGTGGATCCTACATTCTAAGGTATAAACACATTTTTAAAAGTGTAAACTCATTAGTACTAATAACAACAACAAAAGATACACAGTAGCAGCAACTAAAACTTATAAAGTTCCCCATGTGGTAAAGGGTCAAGAGAAATGGACAATCACACTTTGGTGGTGAGAGGGTAAGTTGGTGAAAGATGTTTTCTGGAGATAGGGTAATTTGGTGTATATATATATTTTAAAAAAAAATCTCTCTCAGTAATCCAACACATAGGATTATGTGTAGAAAATGATTAGAGATACCAAGTATTAGGAAAAATTATTCACTAAAGTATTAGTTAAATTATGGCATATTCAAATGGTACATTCACAGTGTGTCTAGGACAGGTTCAGTTTTTTTTTTTTTTTAATTTACTTATTTTTTCAGTGGGTTTTGTCATACATTGACACAAACCAGCAATAGATTTACACATATTCCCCATCCCGATCCCCCTCCCACCTCCCTCTCCACCCGACTCCTCTGGGTCTTCCCAGTGCACCAGGCCCGAGCACTTGTCTCATGCATCCCACCTGGGCTGGTGACCTGTTTCACCATAGATAATATACATGCTGTTCTTTCGAAACATCCCACCCTCACCTTCTCCCACAGAGTTCAAAAGTCCGTTCTGTACTTCTGTGTCTCTTTTTCTGTTTTGCATATAGGGTTGTCGTTACCATCTTTCTAAATTCCATATATATGTGTTAGTATGCTGTAATGTTCTTTATCTTTCTGGCTTACTTCACTCTGTATAATGGGCTCCAGTTTCATCCATCTCATTAGAACTGGTTCAAATGAATTCTTTTTAATGGCTGAGTAATATTCCATGGTGTATATGTACCACAGCTTCCTTATCCATTCATCTGCTGATGGGCATCTAGGTTGCTTCCATGTCCTGGCTATTATAAACAGTGCTGCGATGAACATTGGGGTGCACGTGTCTCTTTCAGATCTGGTTTCCTCAGTGTGTATGCCCAGAAGTGGGATTGCTGGGTCATATGGCAGTTCTATTTCCAGTTTTTTAAGAAATCTCCACACTGTTTTCCATAGTGGCTGTACTAGTTTGCATTCCCATAGGTTCAGTTTTTATACTTAAATTTGATGATGGAGAATGCTTTAACACTTAAAGACAAGTGCTGAGAACAGTAAAGTGTTCCCTTATGCCCTACATTTGGTTTCCTCTATCAGTAACATCTTACATTAGGACAAATCATTTTTCACAATTAATGACCCAACACTGACATGATATTCAGATTTCCGTTTTTACTTCGTATCCTTTTCCTGTTCCAGGAGTGCAGCCAGGACACTACATTTAGTTGTCACGTCTCCTTAGGCTCCTCTTGGCTGTGACAGTTTCTCTTTGGTTTTGATGACCCTGAGCCTTTTGAGGAGTACTGGTAATTTGTAGACTGTCCCTCCACTGGGATTTGTTTGATTTTTTTTCTCATGCTAATACTGAGGTTGTGGGTTTTGAGGAAGAAGACCATAGAGGTCATTTTCACCACATCATATCAAGGGTAAATGTTATGAACATAAACTTAAAACTGTGGATGTTAATTTTGATCACCTGGCTAGGGCAGTGCTTGTCAGTTTTCTCCAGAGTAATGTTACCTTTCTTCCTCCATATCCACAATGTATTCTCTCTAAAGAAGTCACTAAGCCCACACTTAGGAAGTAGGAAATTATGCTCTGCCTCCTTAAGGGCAGAGTAATACATAAATGATTTGGAATTATTCGGCATATGAGATTTATCAACTCTTCTCCATTTATTTATTCAATTACTTAAATATGTTAGTATGAACTCATGGATATTTATTTTTATAATTTGTATACAGTAAATGCATTGCGGACTACTCCAGATTAATAGCACAGTCTAAAACTACATGATTAATTTTGTTGCTTAAATTGCTTCAGCTTTGGCCATTGGGAACTCTTTCAGTTGGCTCCTGTGTCCCTTTGACACACCCACCATCGTGTGTATATATTGTTAGCACTTCCCGATTTGGGTACTACAAAATGCTCCAGGATCATCTTACACATTGCTCAGCCCTATAATCAAACATTTGTTCAAAAAGTCTTGGTTTCTTTTTCTGGAGAACGGTGCTCAAAATAAGATCAGGACACTGGCTGTGATTGTTGCAAATGGATTGTCATTGTCTTTGTCTCCTCAGCTGAGAGAGCAAGAAAATTGTGTGTGTGTGTGTGTACACATGCATATCTATACCTGCACATACATATATATCAATAATACATGTATATACATAATGTATACAAATACATGCATATCCATACAATGTGTGTGTATGTTTTTAAGTGAGTATACACATATCTTGGAGGAGGGCATGGCAACCCACTCCAGTGTTCTTGCCTGGAGAATCCCATGGACAGAGAAGCTTGGCAGGCTACAGTCCATGGGGTTGCAAAAAGCTGGACACGACTGAAGCAAAGTAGCATGCACGCATACACATATCTATCAATATTTCTACATGCATCAATCTAAATCTATATTTGGCTAAATGTTAATTCACACTGATGTCTCTAGTTCTAATCCAGGGCTATTGGATGCTTCTAGCCACCTCCCTTCTAGCAACCTCTCACTCCAATAGTGAGAAACCTGTCTCTACCACCCAGCATCCATGGATTCACTAATAACAGTGTTTGCAGAATTGTTAGTTCTTTGCACCACTACAAAAAAAAAAAAGAGTACTGTGCTTACATAAAGTTTCTTTTACTTTTAGTCCTACAGTCTCCGTCCATCCTTCCCATAGTTACTTAGGTCAGCCCATCCTTTCCACCCTTCAGTGAGGTTATTTCATATACTTAGGATACTGTTAGACTCTTTTGTCAATCTATATTCCATCGTGGGGTCCCCTGACAACTTAAAATTTTTTTTTTAATTTGCAAACATTAAAAGTTCACTTTTTTTGTTGTAAAGTTCTAAGAGTTTTAATAAATGCACAGTGTCAGGTATCTATTACCATTACATTATCACACAGCATAGTTTCACTCCCCTTAAAACCCCCTTGTGTTTCACCTACCCAGCCCTCCTTTTCCCTCAAACCCATGGAAACCACTGATTTAATGCTTTAGCCTTTTTCAGATGTCATATAAATAGAATGATATCATATGTATTATACCTTTTGGACTATATTCTTTCACTGAGCAATGTATACTTAAGACTCATGTATGTTTTTCATGGCGTAGTAGCTCATTTCTTTTTCTCACTAAATAATACCTTGTTGTGTAGATGTACTATGGGCTGTCCACTCACCAGTGAAGGGCATCTTACATGCTTCCAGTTTTTTGGTGATTCTGAACAAAGCTACTATCAACACTCACATGAAGATTTTTGTGGGATCATAGTTTTTCAAATATCCTAGAAGCATGGGTGTTGCACATATGGTAAGACTATGTATAGCTTTGTAAGAAATTCAGGTCCATTTTTGTTCAGAAGACTATACTTCTATGTATTTAGCATAAAACAAACAGTTGTGATAGGATTTATGACCAATTTTATTTATGTTTTTAGTCATTTTTATATTTTTTCCAAGATGTTTTGAAGTAATTCAAGCGAGCAGTACATTTCTAATCAGGGAAAAATTCATTTAAAAAGTACAATTAAGTAAGAGAGTAACAGGAGGGAACCAAATGCAATGGCTCCACGTTGTTTCATCTTGTTTCACGAGACCCCCAGCTCCTGGCCAGCGGGGATGCTCTGATGTGAGCGTACATACTGGGAGTGTTAAGGCACCACACGGACTGTAAGGCATTTCACTGTAATGAGATTCTCTATTCTTCGCCTACAGCTGGTGTTTCCTGCCTTTCATTTCAGGCTCTACGTAACTCAGACTCGGGAGAAGGAAAGGAACCCCGGTAAGCATTTGGGAGACTTAGATTCCCAGCACTGTGCCTGCACTCCACTTCTAATAAGGAACCTTCTGTCTTGTTCCTATTTTTATTTATTTACTTATTTTTAATTTTTTAAAATTGAAATGCAGTTGATTTATAATGTTTTGTTAGTTTCAGGTATATGGCAAAGTTATTCAGATATATTAATATATATGTGTACATATAAAGTTAAAGTTCACTTTTTTTGTTGTAAAGTTCTATGAGTTTTAATAAATGCATAGTGTCAGGTATCTATTACCATTACATTATCACACAGCATAGTTTCACTCCCCTTAAAACTCCTTTGTGTTTCACCTACCCAGCCCTCTTTTTCCCTCAAACCCATGGAAATCACTGATTTAACACTTTAACCTTTTTCAGATGTCATATAAATAGACTGACATCATATGTACTGTACCTTTTGTACATATTATGTACACATATATATGAGCAGTGAAGTTACTCAGTCGTGTACGACTCTTTGCAATCCCATTGACTGTAGCCCACCAGGCTCCTCTGTCCATGGCATTTTCCAGGCAAGAATACTAGAGTGGGTTGCCATTTCCTTCTCCAGGGGACCTTCCCAACCTGGGGATCGAATCCAGGTCTCCCACATTGCGGGCAGACGCTTGACCCTCTGAGCCACCAGGGAAGCCCCCGCCCCCCATAAATATATACCTTTTTAGAGTCTTTTCCCTTATGGTTGTTCTGAGACACTGAATATAGTTCTCTGTGCTATGCAGTAGGCCCTTGTTGCTTATCTATTTTGCATATAGTAGTGTGTATATTTTAATCCCAAATCCTAATTTATCCCCCCCCCCCACTTCCCCCTTTAGTAACTGTAGGTTTGTTTTCTATGTCTGTGAGTCTGTGTTTCCATTTTGTAAATAAGCTCATTTGTATCATGTTTTTAGATTCCACACATAGGAGATGTTGAGTGATATTTGTCTTTCTTCTGCCTTGTTTCTGAGACCAACCTTTAAACCTCATCTTCCAGTTCTAGTCACCAGATTCCTGTCTTGTTTCTGGTTGAAGTGCCCTCAACTACACAAATCCAAAACGTATTACAAAAAAAAAAGGTTTGCCTCCAATCAAGCATGCCCTCAAATGATCTAGTTATGAGCAGAAGTTTGTCAGTAAATGGAAATCTGCAGTATAACATCACACTCTGACATGAACAAAAAAAAAAATGAAGCCAGCTCATTGAGTTTTAGAAAATATATCTGTCATTACCAGTTGTTTTAATTTTCAAAGGAGGAGGAAATTTGGCATCCATTATCATACAGAGTAAATAAATTAGATGCATTGTGAACATGAAGCAGGCAGTAACAATGGCATCATCATATATCTATAATAATGTTGACAAGCTAAACAATGCATTCTCTCCTTTCCAAAGAAGGTGCATGAATTTTTTATTCATGGTTGTTTATTTCTATCTTTTCTGAACGACAGGTATAGAATCCACTGTCAAAATACCAAGAAAGAACCTTTTAGAAACAAATCTAAGGGCCAGTGAGTCCTACATCTCTGTTAATATTAAGCATTAATTACAAAGTCTATCAGAAGAGACACTACTCAAAGCCCAGGCTCCTGGAGACATTATCATGGTTTCTTTTGATACTCTCACCTCTAGGGCATAAATTATTAATTTTGGGTGAAGTTATCTCACTGAGTTTGCCAACCGAGGAGTGAAACTTATATGCTTTGGTTTTATTTTTAGCATCACAGGGGAGATAAGAAAGAAATACAAATAACCTGCAGAAAAGACACATGCCTGTGTTATTATTGTTCCAGACACTGTCACTGGTGTCAGCTGGAGGGAGTCCTCTCACCTGTCACTCATTTCCTCCTACCCCACTATTGTATCTGGACCCTTTGAGTAAAAAATGCCCATTCTAAAACAGTGAGACAAATAAATCCAATGTCTAAAAATGACCATGTGGATTAAACAGAATCAGGGTTTGAAGAGGCCATCTTTCCATTCTGTATTTAAATATCATGGTATGGTTCTTGGAAAAGAGGCCCAAATTTTAAATAGAAAAGCACAATATGTTATACTTCCCAAAGTTAAACAAGGAAGGTTTTAAAGGATAAATCAGAAGCTATGCTTTACTGGGCAGAGAAGGTCAAGACAACATTTTGCATCTAAGGAAGGCATATTTAAAAACGATCACACTTTGCAACAATGCTGGGAAAAGGGAAGTTATTATCAACACCCTCAATCTTCAAATCAGGTGAGCAGAGGTCTGTTTTATTTATTCTGTAGCTGCAAACTGGCTAAAGAATGTGGCTATCTGTAAACCAGAAATTAAGGTGCTGGTTTATTTAAAAAACAGCTAACGCACATTAACCACCCAATAAACACTTCACACTGTGCTCCATCAGCCTCCTAATCCACTCACTAATCAGGTCACGTCCCTCTGCTTGGCTCATACGATTCCTTCTGCTGGAAATCCCTTTCCCCTCCACATATACCAATGAAAACTGCTTTCATTCAAGACCCTGCTGCAACGCCAGCTCTCTGTGAATCTCCTCAGATCTCCCAATCAGGGTCCACTGTTCCACTCCCATTTCCCCAGAAGACTTCATTAGGGCCTCTATTAGAGACAGACAAGGTGTCTCTCGCCCCTTGAGCTTCCCAAGTTATATCAGTACCTCATTAATTCTTTTTTCCATCAGCGCCCAGATAATATCTAGCTGACAGTAAGAACTGAGTACACTGAAATAGGAATTTATTCAAGAGATATGCTGTAAAAAACTAAAAATAGAGTTAACATAAGATCCTATAATCCCACTCCTGGGCATGTACCTGGACAAAACTATAATTCAAAAAGATACATGCATGCCAATGTTTTTAGCAGCACTATTCACAATAGCCAGGTCATGGAAGCAACCTAAATGTCCAATGACAGATGAATGGATAAAGATGTGGCACATATATACAATGAAATATGACTGAGCCATAAAAAAGAATGAAATGTTGCCATTTGCAGCAATGTGGATGGACCCGGAGAAAATAATACTAAGTGAAGAAAACCAGAGAAAGACAAATATCATATGATATCACTTATATGTGAATTAAAAAAAAAACATGACACAAATGAACTTATTTACAGAACAAAAATAGACTTACAGGCATAGAAAACAATTGTATGGGTTGCCAAAGGAAAGGGAAGGAGAGGAATAAATCTGATGTCTGGGATTAATGTATACACACTACTATTTATAAAACAGATAAACAATAAGGGCCTACTGTACAGTACAGGGAGATATATACAATATCTTATAATAACTTATAATGCAAAAAAGTCTGAAAAAAATATACGTCTGTACAACTGAATCACTTTTCTGTACACTTGAAACTAACACAACATTGTAAATGAACTATATTTCAATTTAAAAACAGGTTATTAAAAAAACGATATGTTGTACCAGACCCCAAACACCATCTTCACCTGCCTATGGTCAGGTCAGTGTATTAGTATGGAAAGAAGAAAAGCTATTTGAAAGAGGGTTTCAGCCATGCTCTGCTATGCTCAGCTGTTGGAATGACAATAGCAGGTGCTCCAGAATCCACCTTCAATTCATGGGTTTCTACATCTCATGGGTACAGGTATCCCTTGCTTTCTCAAAGTTTGCTTTATACCACTTTGCCTTTACAAAAGAACTACGTTAGTATCTGTTTTGGATGCTGAAAGAAATCCAAAGAGGATTTTTGTTGTTCGGGGAAAAGGCGAAAATAGGAAAAGAATATTCAGCATTTGTTTTGCCCGAGCCGTGAGAAAGGCGGTGGGTGCCCCGCACAGGGAGAGTGGCGCCACCAGGCTCCTTTCCCGGGGACCACGCTCAGCATCTCAGCATGAAGCTGCTGTGGTTCTCAACTGTGTCTGTGGGCGTCTGTGCTGTATCTCAATTTATTGTGTGCCTCCATTAGCAAGATGTGTCCTAAGGTAACTGCTTTTTCACTTTACACCATTCCAGCTTACAGGCTTCATAGCAGCACTACTTTCAGATAGCAGGGGGAAACTGTACACTTGAACACTGTCCTTTCTCTGTGAGAGAACAAAGTCTGCTATGATGATATAGGGCTTCCCTGGTGGCTCAGACCCGGCTTCAGTCCCTGGGTAGGGAAGATCCCCTGAAGAAGGGAATGGCTACCACCCCAGTATTCTTGCCTGGGGAATTCCTTGGACAGAGGAGCCTAGCGGGCTACAGTCCATGGGGTCACAAGCAGTCAGGCACTACTGAGCAACTAACACACACACACACACACACACACACACACACACACACACACACACACTCGATAATATGTCTTTCTTCAAGGGGAATAGGTATTAACTCTTACTTGGACCCAGAAGAATGCTGTTTGTTAACTTTGTTTCCACCTGAAGTAGCAACTAATCTCAGAAACAAATCCAGGTGTCCTTTTAAGTAGGGACAACAATAATCACTATAATTTGTGTTGGACTTTATGTTTACAAAGCAATTTGTGGGCCTTTCTTTGTTCTCATAATATTCTGTTCCTGAATCAGGAACTTTGCTTCTATTCAACACTTAAATCTTAGAAGGCCTATTCAACAAATCCCTCATCCTTTCTACTCCCATTCTACTCTAAAGTAAATTAACCACAGTGCCAGGAGAATCTTTAAGACCCTGTATGTGCCTGGCTCAAGTAACACAAAAATACTAGTTGGACGAAGGATGATTTCCAAGATCAGTGAAGAGACAGCATTCTTCCTTCCTGTTCCCTCTGTGTCACAACACATGTAAGAGGATGGAATCCCCAAAACTAAAGCTCACATGGAGGTTATTCCCTTCAGATACTAAAAGGCTCTGGTTAAGGTAGATCCCGTCTGAGGTCCCGATGCTGTCTCTTGTTATCTGGAGGAACATGAGGCTGGTGTCAATGTCATAGGCATGAGAGAATAGGAAGGGAGAATGAGACCACTCACTGAGCTAGAAGCTGGGAATCTCTGGGGATGAGTCTTGTGCTAAAGCGGCACTTAGGAAGCTGCTCGAGGGTGAGGTCTCTCTTGTCTAAATCAGATGCTCTTAGGACCACCCCCTATCTTCACTCTGGTTTGGGAACCAGGACTCCTTCAAGTTCAATGCCCCGCCTTCACAATCCATTCCAGCCCCAGACTAGCTCAAATCCAATCGGCACCCTGAAGGAAGGAGGGGGGAGGGGAGGGAGGGGAGGGGAATTCAGGTGCCTTGTCAAGCTTGACTCTATGTAATACTAGCTTGACTCCTGTCAGTTTATTTTGCCTTATTCTCAAGAGTGCTAGGAATGTTTAAAGGACTTGGGAGATTGGTTCAATTCAAAGTCATGGTCTTTAGCATTATTTGGTTTCCAAAAATAATTACTTGACCTTCCATTTGAGACAGCACTCAAAAGATAAACAGTTATTCCTACAATCACCAAGAAAAACCTTTAAACAGAAAAGTCAGTTTGCTATTATATTAGCTGCTCTACAGAGTCATGGGATAAGTAAACATGGTCGTATTTGTTTAAAAGACAACTTTAAATCAACTCTTTGAGGGTTCCTAATTATGAGAGTGTCTAGATGAGAATTATATATTTAATTTGGCTTCTCAGGTGGCTCAGTGGTAAAGAATTTGCCTGCCAACGCAGGAGATGCAAGACACGTGGGTTTGATCCCCTGGTTGGGAAGATCCCCTGGAGTAGGAAATGGCAACACACTCCAGCATTCTTGCCTGGAAAATGCCATGGACAGAGGAGCATTGTGGGCTACCACCCATGGGGTCACAAAATGAGCATAGCACAGCACATATATCTTATTAGAATAAACATCATTGAGTCAAAGTTTACAATGTTCATTCGCATGCCTTTTGTTCCTCATAGGCTTATGGTGATGGTGGTCTTGAGCACTTAAGTTTTCCTGTTGACCTACAGGTACTGGAGAAACTGCAGGCTGCTCTGGTTTGTTTCAGCACTGTCAATCAATCCAGTGCTTTGGAGAACACCAGTCCTCCAGGGGACTGCTTCAACCATGGCATATTCTGTGGGTCAGGGCCACTTCCCAATGCTCACCAGCTGAATGCCACTGCTCCAAAGAAAGCTCTGATAGGTTACTGGAACATATCCTCTTATCAAAGATGTCTCCTAACCTCTAGGTCTTCATTCCTGCCACCGGATGTCCTGACGTTTACTGGAAATGTAATGCACTGGAGACAGGTACAGAAGCTCTAATAAACTCAACAGGGAGGAAGAGGGCACGCCTAAAATTTGATTCCATTCTCCGTTTCCACTAAAGCCTATTAGAATGCTCTATTTCTTGTCTTGTCACTTGACTGCACTCAGGAATTGGTGACTTAGAAAAGCATGTTTCAACTCAGTCTTTAATTCTATAGATAAGACTGAAATCAAAAGTTTACCCACCGATGACATGTGTCACTTGATAGAAAAGTCTTCTTATTCATATAAAGATATCTGGAAATAGTGAGTCCAAAACTATTATACATATAAATCTAGGAAATACATACCAAGACCCAAACCCAACCTCTGCACCCCCCAAAAAGCCCCCAAAACCAGCATCAAATGATTGAATGCAGAGTTCAAAAAGAATAGCAAGGAGAGATAAGAAAGCCTTCCTCAAAGACCAATGCAAAGAAATAGAGGAAAACAATACAATGGGAAAGACTAGAGATATTTTCAAGAAAATTAGATACCAATGGAACATTTCATGCAAAGATGAGCACGATAAAGGACTGAAATGGTATGGACCTAACAGAAGCAGAAGATACTAAGAAGAGGTGGAAAGAATAAACAGAAGAACTATACAAAAAAGATCTTCATGACCCAGATAACCACGATGGTGTGATCATTCACCTAGAGCCAGACATTCTAAAGTGCGAAGTCAAGTGGGCCTTAGGAAGCGTCACTACGTACAAAGCTAGTGAAAGCGATGGAATTCCACTTGAGCTATTGCAAATCCTAAAAGATGATGCTTTGAAAGTGCTGCATGCAATATGCCAGCACATTTGGGAAACTCAGCAGTTGCCATAGGACTGGAAAAGGTCAGTTTTCATTCCAATCCTAAAGAAAGGCTATGACAAAGAATGTTCAAACTACTGCACAACTGCACTCATTTCACATGCTAGCAAAGTAATGCTCAAAATTCTCCAAGCCAGGTTTCAATAGTATGTGAACTGTGAACTTCCAGATATTCAAGCTGGTTTTAGAAAAGGCAGAGGAACCAGAGATCAAATTGCCAATATCCATTGGATCACTGAAAAAGCAAAAGAGTTCCAGAAAAACATCTACTTCTGCTTTATTGACTACGCCAAAGCCTTTGACTGTGTGGATCACAGCAAACTGTGGAAAATTCTGAAAGAGATGGGAATACAAGACCACCTGACCTGCATCCTGAGAAATCTGTATGCAGGTCCGGAAGCAACAGTTAGAACTGGACATGGAACAATGGACTGGTTCCAAATCAGGAAAGGAGTACATCAAGGCTGTATATTATCATCCTGCTTATTTAACTTATATGCGAAATGCCGGGCTGGATGAAGCACAAGCTGGAATCAAGATTGCCAGAAGAAATATCAATAACCTCAAATATGCAGACGACACCACCCTTATGCCAGAAAGTGAAGAGGAAGTAAAGAGCCTCTTGATGAAAGTGAAAGAGGAGAGTCAAAAAGTTGGCTTAAAACTCAACATTCAGAAAACTAAGCTCATGGCATCTGGTCCCATCACTTTAGGGCAAATAAATGGGTAAACAATGGAAACAGTGACAGACTTCATTTCTGGGGCTCCAAAATCACTGCAGATGGTTACTGCAGCTATGAAATTAAAAGACACTTGCTCCTTGGGAGAAAAGTTATGACCAACCTAGGCAGCATATTAAAAAGCAAAGACATTACTTTGCCAACAAAGGTCAATCTAGTCAAAGCTATGGTTTTTCCAGTAGTCATGTATGGATGTGAGAGTTGTACTATAAAGAAAGCTGAGCACCAAAGAACTGATGCTTTCAAACTATGGTGTTGGAGAAGACTCTTGAGAGTTCCTTGGACTGCAAGGAGATCCAACCAGTCCATCCTAAAGGAAATCAGTCCTGAATGTTCACTGAAAAGACTGATGCTGAAGTTGAAACTCCAATACTTTGGCCACCTGATGCAAAGAACTGACCCATTTAAAAAGACCCTGATGCTGGGAAAGATTGAAGGCTGGAGGAGAAAGGGACGACAGAGGATGAGATGGTTGGATGGCATCACCAACTCAATGGACATGAGTTTGAGTAAGTTCTGACAGTTGGTGATGGACCAGGAAGCCTAGCATGCTGCAGTCCACGGGGTCGCAAAGAGTCGGACACGACTGAGCAACTGAATTGAACTGAAGGGAGAAGAGCTCAAGAATGACAAATGTTAATCAAGGAAAACATGAGCATGTTTTAATATACAGTGAGAGAGAAATCCTCAAAACTAAAACTAGAATGTCTTTTATTTGTCTTTAGAGATGCAAGGGGACTGAATGCTGTCAAGACTGGCATAATTTACTCTTAAATTATTTATATGCAAAACTATTAACTTACATAAAAGGAAACTGGATAGTCCTTGAGTTTCCTTGAGCTCTTTGAGCTTATCTGCTATTAATCAGATATGGTAAAAAATTGAGGATATTTAAGATAGTGAGAAAATGACATAATCCTACTTACATTACAGATTCCCAAGTATCCAAATAGTTACTGAAGTTTTGTTATTATTATCCCCTTTAAAATAAATTTCAAATCACACAAATAATATACTCATATTTTCTTTTATGAGCTGAAACTGAAGCTCCAATACTTTGGATGTGAAAAGCCCACTCATTAGAAAAGACCCTGATGCTGGGAAAGATTGCAGGCAGGAGGAGAAGGGGACAATAGAGGATGAGATGGTTGGATGGCATCACTAACTCAATGGACAAGAGTTTAAGCAAGCTCCGGGAGATGGTGAAGGACAGGGAAGCTTGGTGTGCTGCAGTCCTTGGGGTCACAGAGTCAGACATGACTGAGTGACTGAACAACAACAATTTTCTTTTAAAAATTAGAATATTAAATAGAAAAATTTTAAAAACCCCTTTTCCAACATGCCCAATCCTTTCTCATTCTTCCCAGCTAATCCAACTCCACTGTTGATAACAACCAACAATGGTGTTTTCTATGCCAGAAACTGCACTAAGAGATTAGTGGAATATCTTACTTAATTTTCACAACTTCCTGCTCAAGTGGGTTCAGTTATTATCCCCATTTTGCAGAGGAGAAAACTGAGCCTGGCCATACTTACGTCCCCTATTAACTCAGGGGCCCACTAATAGTAAGGGACATATCCATGCAGGTTTTTCTATGAATCCCTATACATTTACGAGCACTTACAGAAAATGTAGAGTGTTGCTATTGTACTTCACTTTAAAAAAAAAAAGTGAACGGTACCATATTATACATATCCAATTTACCATTTTTATTTCTCCCTGACAGTTCATAAGTTCTAACTCATTCTTTTAAATTGCTGTCTAATGTACTACAGCTTTGGGCTTCCCAGGTGGCACAGTGGTAAAGAATCTACCTTTTAATACAGGAGATGCAAGAGACGCAGGTTCGATCCCTGGGTTGGGAAGATCCCCTGAGGAAGGAAATGGCAACCCATTCCAATATTCTTGCCTGGAAAATCTCATGGACAGAGGAGCCTGGTGGGCTACAGTCCATGGGGTCACAAAGAGTAGGACATGACTAAGCACGCGTGAACATGTACTGTGCCTGCAGTGTTCTTCTAGTGATAGCATGAAAGTTATTTTCAATTTTCCACTAATAACAATGATGCAGTGAAAGTCTTGTGCAAGCTTTCTCATTCACAAGGGCAGCTTGGGTGGATATCAAGATATGGAAGTGCTGGGTGATGCTGAGCGCATGTTTAAGTTTGAATAGGTACTGCTAAATTATCTTCTAAGATGTTTACCACTAGTATGTGAATAAATATTTTCCTACAGCCATGCCAAAATCTGATATTATCAATCTCAAAGTTTTTCCAAGCTAAGGAATCATGTTTTAGTATGCATTCCTCTCATTACAATACAAATTGTATTAGGCAATACCATCTGGACTGGTAATTAAATGATAAAGTGAGCTAAAGTAGGGCAATATAAAAAAATGTATATATATACATGTGTGTATATATATATATATATATATTAGGCATACTCTTTGTTTTAAAATACACAGTTGTGCATTTCTCCTTCCAACTTCTGATAAAGGAACAAAGCTTCTCAGGTAAGGGATCACTGTCAGGGGCTATACATAAACTTTCTGCATTAGCCACACCCTTAGAATGTACATCAAAGACTCCATGGTTTGGTTTCTTAAGTGAAGTGAGAATGTAAAAGCCTTGTGAAATACTCTGAGTGCAGAATTTTTAATTTAGCCACAAGTTTTTAGTAATGTACCTTCATTAAGATTTTCTAAAGCATTTAGTTTTTACAAAAAGAGTTCTCTTTCCACACTTGTGTTTCATTGGTTTACATATTACTTAACTGAATAACATAATTACAATGACTTTCAACCAGTATAAACAGTTTTGGGAAGCATCACATTGGCTCTTGGAAAGCACATATTTAACTCAGAGAACAAAAGCACAGAGGTGTCCTAGAGAGTAGCCAACCAGCCATCCAGTGAGCCCACTCTGGATTGAAGTCAGCATTTTTCAGAATCTTCTAAGGCAGCAAGTTGGGTAAGGGAGTAAGTAGTCTCTCTACTAGTGATGTGGAACATCTTTTCATATGTTATTATTGCCCAATATCCACTACTGTGAACCATCTGTTCATTTACCTATTTTTCTAGTGGATTATCTTTTTCTTAATTATTTACAAGTGTTCTTTACTTAATTTTGATCTAATGAAATAAACTATTTTTCTTTCTTCATAGCTTTTATTTTCTATGTTTTAAGAAAGCCCCCTATTCTAAACATATACTCCTATGTTCTCTTCTAATCCTTCAATAATTTCATAACTCCCAGATTCCAGATGAGGAACTTGAAGTTCAGAAGACTCAGATATTTGACCAAAATTCTAAAGCTAGAAATAAGCTAAGATCCATATTGATATATGTTTATACATAATCTCCAAAGCCAATGTTACTACTTTATACCACCTTCCTGAAGAAGGAATTAAAACCTGAAAGAACTAAAGTGAAATACATGGGTGCTCAACAATGGTGAAAATTGCATGAATGCACATCTTTGTACTGATTACATAAATGACTGAGAAATAAATGATTCATCGTCAGCTACAGAAAACTTGCATGATCTCTGCCATCCATAGAAAATGTGGTCAAAGTGCCCGAGTGACCTGGAAATCTAAATACTATTGAGCAACTACTAGGTACAAACTAATAGTTGGACCTAGAGGTCCAATGACTCTTATTCATATATTCCTCCACCCACTGAAGCAAACAAAAACATACTGAACATGTCCCTGGCGACAAGCTGCACACACTCATGGGTGTGGACTTTGCTAGACTCGCTTGCATGGATATTCCGAAAGTTCCTAAATGTTTGCTAGCTCAAAACCAACCTCTACATTTGCAAGGTACCTTGAGTTGTGGTCACTGAGGTCACAGGCCTTCTATCTGCTACCAGAAAGTGAGATTCACATCAGGGTGAGATTCACATCGTGTGCCTCTGCAGCCCCGAAAGCACAGAGCTGGTAAGACCCTGGTAGCAGGTACAGGTGCTCTGTGACTGCACTTATTACGGTGTCCTGTGTGTGGAGGCTTCACTTTCTGCCTTGTGGACCACATCTGATCTTCCAAGGCTGAGCAAGAATGAGTAATGAATAACGAAAGAATGAAAACTTGGTATTTCCATCGAACACAGTCTTCCTAGTAATTTTATCACTTCCTGGAGGTCACTGTCGTTTCCTTGAGGTGGTTATTCTCACCACCACTGGTCATCTTTCCAGACGTCACAGTCTTATTATTATCATTATCTCCTGACTCTTCTGCCTTCTTTTAATGCTGGCAATGAGCTGTCAAATCCTGTTGCTTCTATTACAACCTTGTTAAATCTTTTCTATCCTCCCTGCCATCACCTTGGTTCAGGCACATTATCTCTTGCAAAAACTATTACGAATGATCTCCCACCCAGGCTCCACACACTGATCCATATCATACCTGCTAAAGTTACATAACTTTCCTGAATCATAATCTCACATGGCCAATCTCTTTCTTCAAACCTTCAAAGGCTCCCATGAATCCACTGAATTATTCTGGATCTCTTCACTGGACATCAAAGCTTTATGTATGACCACATCTACATTTTGATTCTAATTTACCATTGCTCATCTACTGATGCCTTCTCCTGCCTCTTCCCACTCCACAGTCAAATAGGATGATGTGCTTTGTATTAAATACATCTTGCATTTTCCATCTCTGTTACTTCCACCTGGGGCATTCTTTCTCATTCTATCCTTTGAGGCCCATTTTAAAGGCCAGCTCTTTCATGAAGTAGGTCCTGACACCACACAGACAAGATAGCTGCCTTCTTTGATATCAGCAGGTCTTTGTGTTGCCGTTTTGGAGTCAGTCTTGTTTTTATTTATCTAACCCTGCTTTATTTATACTGATTTGGTACTTACCTTGTTTATTACAGTACAAGGTCCTTGTGGTGAGAGTCAGTGGTTTCCCTATTTCTGTGATTGTTTGCAGAGTTTGGTACAGAGCATTGTACACAGAGGCACTCAATAAGCTACTGGTTGACCTGAACATCCCTCTCAACTTTACTGCAATCTCCTTAAGAACAAAGACCTTAAGGACACAGTGTCTCTCAATACATGTAAGGGCCTTATGCATAACAGGTACTCAAAACTTAATTCATTTAAGTAATTTCATAGTTCCAGATTAAGAGATTTCAAAACACACATAACACTAGCATTAACCTAAAATATTCACTAAATCACCTCTCACCTGTCCCAGACACTGCACTCAAAGTTTTATAACAATCATCTTGTGTAATCCTGCCAAGAACACCGTGAAGCACTGTCTTTTCCCTCAATGGAAAGGCAGAGATTTACAGAAGTGAAGTGACTGGATTCTGCAACGAGTCAGTGGCAGAGCTGAAATTTGAACCCAAGCAATTTCTGCCTTCAGAGCCCACGGTTGTTACCATCATGCCATATGCCTTGGTTATGTTTGCCAACTCCCCTTAGTTTCAACAGTTTGGGTAAACAAAAAATCTTAAAAAAAAACTTCAAGCTACATCTTAAAATCATTCTTTGAAACATAAGAACATCTTGACTCTCAGATTACTTTAATGGGTGTAAAAATAAAGAATTGCTAAGTCTTTCTTATTCACTTTCCAATGTAAGCTTCAAATTTAGGAGGCTATTTGTTTTCTCCAATGATATGCATGGTTAGTACTTAATTATGCATCCCCCAACATGGAGGTGATAAGGGTAATAATACCTCCAGATAACTGAAAATCATCTAATTTTGTGAAGCAGTCTAGAAATCTCAGAATTAAAAACAACCATTTAGTTCCCCATTTCCTTCTAAATCTTTAGATACCTGAAAACTCCTCTTATTGGCCTGGACTCTGATTGAAGGGCAGAGTAAAAAGGTGTGGGGTTGACGTAGATAATCCATGAATAAATAAGACCAGAGATTTCTCTTTGTCTGAACCTCCCCATTCAGTCTGCATGAAAAGCACTAGCACCAACTTTGGCCATAGTGCTGAAAAAGAATACTAGCCTCAAGGAGTCTATAGATAATGGAACTGGGAGAAAAAGGAAAAAAGTTGTATTGGCCCTAACAACACTGAGGAAGAACTCACAAGCTGTAAGATAAAAGTCATTGCTTTCTTTAGGATTTCAGAGATACAAACACGGAAAGTAGACAGTTAACATCTAAGAAACAGTTACTGGCTAACTGGTCACCAGTGTCTCTTTAGCAATCAATGGAAATATTATTACCCAAGATGAGATTTATAACTTAAGATGAAATTATATCAAGCAAGGACAAACTCTGATTTTCAGTAAAACAGAGTAGAAAAATGACCACTGATGCTTCAACTACTCAAATATTCTATGTATCTATTCAAAGCACAGCAATTTCTATATAAAAAGCCTGATAATATTAATTTTACTGTTCAGTCATAGTTACTTTTTTCTGGATTTAAGTTCAGTTCAGTTCAGTTCGGCTCAGTTGCTCAGTCACGTCCGACTCTTTGCGGCCCCATGAACCACAGCACGCCATGCCTCCCTGTGCATCACCAACTGCCGGAGTCCACCCAAACCCATGTCCATTGAGTCAGTGATGCCATCCAGCCATCTCATCCTCTGTCGTCCCTTTCTCCTCCTGCCCTCAATCTTTTCCAGCATCTGGGTCTTTTCAAATGCGTCAGCTCTTTGCATCAGGTGTCCAAAGTACTGGAGTTTCAGCTTCAACATCAGTCCCTCCAATGAACACTCAGGACTGATTTAAGTGTTGATGTTAAAACATAAGGTATGATGAACCTCTGTGACTTAAAGGATACCTTAAAATCCAAATCCCATTTATGAAGTAAAATTTTATTAAAGTATTTTGGCTCCTTTAAAATGATCTAAAATATTCAGTTGTTGATACTTGAGTACTGCCAAGTCATAGGTTATATATTCAGAAAAGAATAGAGGAAAAAGAATGAGCCTGTTATGTTCATTAGTGTATCATGGAAAATGACAGCCTTAAATACTCATGAGCGCTGGTTAACTTTCTGCCAACTCCCTCTGCTGTGGCAGAAATCATAAAAACAAAAACAAAGCACAACATGGAAAGGAGTTTAAGTCAAGTGAAAATATTTATGACATTGCAAGCTTCTTAAAAATGTCTTCACTGAAACATGAAAAAATAGCAGTAATTAATCCCAAAATAAAAGAGAAGAACAATGTTGCTCCAACACAACTGAATAAATGAATATTCTTAACAATCTGTAATCTCTTAAGAAGTCAGCTAATATGATAATTTACTAAATGTTTTTTCAGAGATAAAATATTAAGGTGGAACATGTTGATTGATTTGTTTTAGAGGAAGAGGTTTCTAACTATCAGATCATTAGAATTCTCACATTAACTCAAAACCCGTAATACCTCAACACTGTGAATGTGAAGGACTATTTGATAAAGACCTACCTTCTAAGTACCTTATTTTCCTTTGAAAGGCAACTTTCTTAAAACACTACATATCAATAATAACTAAACTTAGCCATTCACTCTGATCGGCATTAAGAGATAAAGGATGAAAAGAAAAAAAAAGGTCCTCCCCCCATAAAAGTCAATCCTACTTCATGATTTTTCCTTTAAATTTAATCATTTTGAAACATTAAAAATTTTGCTGCTTCTCCTGGAGAAATCTCTATCAAGATTAAAGAAGGGTTCGTCTGAAAACAAACAGGATCCAGAAGTAAATGGTGCAGCTTCCAGGCAAGCTATAAATAGCAACGGCATTTTCAAGAAAATCTTGCGCTGGTGTGTTAAGTTGCAGTTTAAACATGCAGTGCAGATTTTATTATAAAGTTGTCACCAAAATTCATTGTTATACAAGAAATGCAGTTCTTACCAAGTTTTCTTGGTTCCTGGCTGCTATTTTCTGCTCCTCTTCTGCCCCATTTTTCATGTATTTGACCTCTTCCACCGGTTTGATCCTATACTCATCTGAGTGCCAAAAAAAGAAAAGACATTTTATAACTTTTTTTATAATGGTAGAAAGTGTCAGCGAGAAAAGCCCAACAGCACAATTTGTTAGAGCCTTTTTCCCTGTGGCTTTTATATATGGTTCATTTGAAACAATCTGGAAGACGCTTAACTAGCCTCTTTATGAAGTGCTCTCCTCTGTCCACTGGGAAAAGTTCAGCATCATGAAGGCAGCTAACGAAAGTGCCACTGCCTGGTCCTTTTACAGGCAGCAGATGGTGTCAGTGGAAATGGAGGTTGTTCCATCTCCAAAGACTATTTGGAATTTATACGTAATAGGGCATGTCACATAATGATCCAAGGAGATTTTCCTCCATGAGAATATTAGTTCACAATACCTGTGGCAGCAGTGTTATACAGTACATTCACACTTAAATTTTTCTCTTTTGAAAAAACAAAGTAAAAGCAATGAGCTTGACTGATCAACAAATAGATGTAAACAACTGGAAGTTGAAATTTTCCTATTGATGATTCACATATTAAATGTGCAACAATCTGCAACAATTTCATATGGTATATACAGACTTCTTCTTAACCTCTCTGTAAAGTCACGCACGAGAGGAGCATGGCTCTAACTGGTAGGTGTATCACTCACGGATGGAGAGTAGACCAGGCCATGGACAGGACCTGGACTTTGCAACAGCCAGAGGAAGACAGTACAACAAATTCCAACATCGAAACACAGCAAAGGTCAAACTTGGGAAAACTTGCAATTAAAGTCCTTCTCCAGGATAGAGGTTTGGTGATGACAATGCTGACACTTTCACCAGATTTCTGTCACCAGGAAATGACTTGGGTACACTAAGGTCAAAAACAGGCGTGACTTTGAGTCATCTTTAGTATGTGGGGAGAAAAATCACAGACATTATGGAACTAGAAAATTTCATCAACCAATGATGACTGCCTAGCAAAGGGCATGGAATAATGTATATAACAGACTACCTAATAGATAGATATCTATCACTAGGAAGTTGCAATATAGTTTCTTATTGTCTGCAGTTAATTTGCTACAATGTCTATATCCTTACATAATTTCTTACCTTATTATTTATAACACCATTTCCAAAATAGTTTCAGGCTTCCTCATACTATCCTTCAATATGCTACACCCCAAAGATGTTTGTTATGGTAGTATTTCTTTAGTAATTATGCTGTTCCGATGTTTCTCAAAATTATCCTCCTTATGAAAGTAACGTATTTGCATATTTCTGAATCAAGACTCCCTATTCAGAGGCCAATTGTTTTTTCTTTCTGACAATTCAAGGTAGTTATTGATCCTCCTTCTTTCTAAAGAAATTAGAAAGAGTGGTACAAGTTTACACTAATGAGTCCTTTAGGAATATCACATCCTAAATGTATTAACAAGTGAATCAGTGGGTTCTGATCCACAGTTACAACGTGTAAGAATTTCACATTTCAATTTGGTACGCAGAAGAGAAAAAAAATGAAAATAAATCAATAAAATTGGTGCATTTAATTAGGAATTATTTACTCAGAGTTGGAAAAGCACTTGTTAACTGAAAAGACACTGACTAATTATGCCTCCAGTACAATTATATAGAGATAAAAATAAAAGGAAAAAAATAGCTAAAGAGGGATTCCCTAACTTCAGTTTGGAACATTAATATTTATAAATGATAGTTCACTGGGATAATTACTAACACTTAACTAAATTATGATGTTAATGACTTACGGTGAGTCTCTGATTACTTAAATTACACACATACATACCTAGTTTTTTAAAACACAGTTCCAGCAGACTCTATGATTTTGTCTAGAGGACACACAACCTCATGTGATAAGATGGGGAAAGCACGTTTTAGGTCCTAAGCAGAACTTTCTGAAAAAGCCTTCCAAAAGACGGCCCTTTGCCAGCAGCACAGGAAAAGGTCTCTCCTAGAGCGAACCTGCCCTGGCCTTGCCAGCTGTCCCTTCCTATACCAAGCAATAGCGCATAGCAGACACTCTCTAAACAGGGGAGTGGTATTCAACCTTCATTCTCTTTTTATCCATCCAGGAAACAAAACTGAATTGAAAGTAGTAGACAAACTATTAATATTTTTCTACTTCTTTTCAATGAAGAAAAGCTGCTGGCTACATGACTTTCAAGGCAGCATTATCCCACATACAGACTTTCTATAACATCACCAGTTTAGAAAGAGGATAGGTTTTAGTGTGTTATTAACAAACACAGCTAGCCAATGCCAATTTCATGGAACACGCTATGACTGGCTAAAAAAGAAAGAAAAAAACAAACAGCCACGTCTGCAAAGCCAGACCTATCATTATTACTTACACAACACACTGCACAAAATCCATCACAGTGTGAAACAAAAAAGCCAGCAAGGCCCTTAGATAAACCACAGTCTGTACAAAGCCAAGACTTAAAAATGGTCTGTCAAATCTCTCAAAGGCTCATGCTGGGAATGAAGATGCCCATCTGGAAATAGACAACTTGTCAACCAACGTGTCACACATTTCCATGGTAATGCCGCCTTCACAAATGACACTTTGGGTGGATGAACAGAGCGTTTCAGGCTATGGCCGTGACATGACCACCACAGAAATCCATTTTTCCTTTTATTAGGGCACAGGGGAATCCGCGGGGGATTTTAGGCCCCCTTCATCAGATCCCACACTGGAGGGAATTAGCAGAGCCACTGTTAACAGCCAGAGAGTCCTGGTGAAAGAACAATGTGCCAACTTGATTAAGAGGAGTGAAAAGCAGACCGTCTTCCTCCAGCTCCCTCACACCTGTTCACGATTTTTCTTTTCTTCTTGTTGATCTTGTCAGGTGGCTTATTAAAATGCACGTCAGGAACAGTAGGCTAACACCCCATTTCAAACCCACTCCCCCTTCTCTCTGTGTAAATAGTTGCAGGCTGTGCCAGTCAAAATATATCTGGGATAGAAGCACTGCTGTGGTGATAGTATCTTATTCCTCAGATCACACCAGAGAGGGGCAGCTCCATCAAACTAAAGACAACTGTTTCCCACCAAATCTTTGGACCTCACTTTTGACATAAAATGCAAGGAGATCAAATCAATTAATCCTCAAGGAAATCAACCCTGAATATTCATTGGAAGGACTAAAGCTGAAGCTGAAGCTCCAGTATTTTGGCCACCTGATGCGAAGAGCTGACTCACTGGAAAAGACCCTAATGCTGGGGAAGATTGAAGGCAGGGGAAGGGGACGACAGAAGACGAGATGGTTGGATGGCATCATCAACTCAATGGACATGAATCTGAACAAACTCTGGGAGACAGTGAAGGATGGGGAAGCCTGGGGTGCTGCAGTCCATGGGGTCACAAAGAGTCAGACACAACTTAGCGACTGAACAACAACAAATATACATATAGAACCAAGTTTTTAGAGCTAGAAGGGAATAAAATGGTTTGACTTGGTTTTAGATGGTACGGAATCATCACCACTTTCTAGATCCTATCAATTCTTCCATTGTTAACAACTCACCGGCCCCTAACTGGTTCTCTCAAGCTTTGCAGACAAAGATCTGATACAAATTTACATTTATAATCAAGGGAACTGACTTTAACATGAGGCACTTAGATGGAGGTAAGTGCTGGAGTGAGTTTATAATGCCAAAATCATTAAACAGTTAACATTTCTCTTAAAAGTACATATTAGGTAAGAAAGAAGAAAGGCAAGAGTTCTAGAAATTCTGCTCTTTGAGGTATGAGTGGATCTTCCAGCTCTTTCCTAGAATGGTGAAATTTGCATCTACTTTCACACCTTCTTACTCCGTCTTCTCAGCAATGACATATGTACCAAAATAAACCACATCTTTTCCAGGACTGTTTCAATTTCAAAAACTCTGTGCTAAAGTCCTCATATAAAAATCTAACATTTGTCTGGGCATCTTCTCTGAATGCTCTGGACTGCTTCTTCATTCAGAATTTGCCTGAAGATTCCCTAGTATACTAATTATTATTATATGCTCAGGAAACCATGAGGACTTAGGAAAAGAGGTAAAAAAAATATTTATAAAAATAAACAAACCAATTAAAAGACTAAACTATTCTGCTTTTTAATATAAACTCACTCCCCCTAGGTTTCTCCCACTGAGCATCCTGTCTACCAAACTAAGTTTAAGTTGCCAAATCCTGGCACAACTTCAGATTCTTCCCTAAGATCTTTTTCAAAAAACTTAAAAAAATAGTTCCTTGTTCCAGCTTACACTTCTTGATATCTATAGGCCCCTTCCGGTGTAGTCGAAAAACTGGTCAACCACTTGTAAAAGAATGAAACTAGAACACTTTCTAACACCATACACAAAAATAAACTCAAAATGGATTAAAGATCTAAATGTAAGACCAGAAACTATAAAACTCCTAGAGGAGAACATAGGCAAAACACTCTCCGACATAAATCACAGCAAGATCCTCTATGACCCACCTCCCAGAATATTGGAAATAAAAGCAAAACTAAACAAATGGGACCTAATGAAACTTAAAAGCTTTTGCACAACAAAGGAAACTATAAGTAAGGTGAAAAGACAGCCTTCAGAATGGGAGAAAATAATAGCAAATGAAGAAAAAGACAAAGGATTAATCTCAAAAATATACAAGCAACTCCTGCAGCTCAATTCCAGAAAAACAAATCACCCAATCAAAAAATGGGCCAAAGATCTAAACAGACATTTCTCCAAAGAAGACATACAGATGGCTAACAAACACATGAAAAGATGCTCAACATCACTCATTATCAGAGAAATGCAAATCAAAACCACAATGAGGTACCATTACACGCCAGTCAGGACATGGAAGCAATCTAGATGTCCATCAGCAGACGAATGGATAAGAAAGCTGTGGTACAATACACAATGGAATATTACTCAGCCATTAAAAATATACATTTGAATCAGTTCTAATGAGATGGATAAAACTGGAGTCCATTATACAGAGTGAAGTAAGCCAGAAAGATAAATACCAATACAGTATACTAACGCATATATATGGAATTTAGAAAGATGGTAACGATAACCCTACATGCAAGACAGAAAAAGAGACACAGATGTATAGAACAGACTTTTGGACTCTATGGGAGAAGGCGAGGGTGGGATGATCTGAGAGAACAGCATCAAAACATGTATATTATCAAGTGTGAAAGAGATCGCCAGTCCAGGTTGGAGGTATGAGACAAGTGCTCGGGGCTGGTGCACTGGGATGACCCAGAGGGACGGGGTGGGGGGGAGGTGGGAGGGGGGATCGGGATGGGGAACACATGTAAATCCATGGCTGATTCATGTCAATGGATGGCAAAAACCACTACAACACTGTAAAGTAATTAGCCTCCAACTAATAAAAATAAATGGAAAAAAAAAACTTAAAAAAAATTTTTATTGGAGTATAATTGCTTTGCAATGCTGTGTTAATTTCTGCTGTACAATGAAGTGAATCAGCTGTATTTACATATATCCCCTCCCTCTTGAGCCTCCTTCCCACTCCCGCCCCATCCCCCTCATTCTACCCATCTGGGTCATCATAGAGCATCATTTCAGAGGCCAGAATGACTGGCCATATCATCTTGGGCAACTTCCTCATGCTTTCTGTGCTTTGGTTTTTTCATCGGTTTTTTCACTTGTGAAATGGGAATATTTACAGTATGTAATCTCACACATGGAGTCATGTGAATTAACACATGAATACACTTAAAACAGTGCCTAGCCCATAACAAGTGCTCAAAAAATATTGGCTGCTGCTTTAGAAAAACTCAGCTGGTTCTGCAGGGAATACTATTTCTAATGCACAAAATCCATCAGAAGCGGCAACCCACTCCAGTATCCTTGCCTGGAGAATCCCATGGACAAAGGAGTCTGGTGTGTTACAGTCCATAGCATCACAAAGAGTCAGACACAACCAAAGCAACTTAGCACACAGCACATAAAAACAAAAAGCATCATGTAAACATTAATAATTTATTTAATAAAAATGGTGACTTAACTATGTTGACAAATAAGAGAGGAAGTGATAAGGGGGTATAATTGTCCATGATAAGCCTTCAGTATTTTCTTTAACTATGTACATATGGTGCTTTAATTAAAATACAACATGATTTTCAAAGAACAATAACTTTCATGATAGGAAAAAGAAGAGTGATCATTATTTGAGTGAAATCCAGGTTACAATAAAATAATGCTCCTCTATCTTTCTGTATATCCTAACTCAATTATTGCCATTGGCACAGCTTCTCGTCTCAGCCTTCCTCAAGGGCACAAGAGTGAACGGGTGAGGTTCCAATTCAGAACAGGCAGGATGATTGTTTTTTAAAGAAAGAAGGACAGAGGTTGCTTTAAAAAAAAAAAAGCCACTCTGGAAGGAAAACCCTTTTCTGGAAGGACAAGAAGGCAGAACTCTATGGCACTAAAGCCATAGAAAGATGGATGGTCAGCTGGGTCAATTACACCAGGAAATGTGGCCTCCTACTTTGGAGGACTCCACACATCAACTCTTCATGCCTCCATCTGCATATTCATTCCACACTCACCTAATGTCTGCTGTGTCTAAGCCGTGGTCTTTCTCAGGGGCTCACTGGATGCTGTCTGGGTGGATGAGGTATCTGTTTTTTTCACTCAAAGTGTCTGGCACACTGGTGTTTAATAAAACCTTTTTTTTTTTTTTTTAAAGAGATAAAACCTAGAGACCTGACTTCAGTTCACAGATGAATAAAATTTCCCCCAATCCGTGCTTCAATTTTGTTTCCCCTTGCTGGATTCTCCAATGAAAAAAAAAAGACATCTAATGAAAAAACAAACAAACAAACAAAACAAAACCCAATGCCATTCTTTACATTTTTGCAAACAAGTGCAATGGGTGTGAAACTGCTATTTCACCTTGACCTTTTCGCTGTGATGTCCTCAGTGTGGAAGTCTTGGCTGACTTATATGTACGCTTTTGAGCTAAAACTTGTATTATTCCCCTATCTAGAATTTCTTTCCTAGTCTCTCAGTTGATTCAAAGACCATTTGAGTTCAAGTTTCATTATCTTTATGAAATCTTCAATCTCTTTGGACTACAACTATCTCTTTTGACTTCAAATTTCTAAGTTCTTACTTTTCACTTTTAAAACTTGCCCCAAATACCCTTAGTGTTATTTCCTTCACATGTGAAGTGATTTCAAGTAATTGTAAACTTCTCCAAGCGAAGAGATGATTTCATTTCCAGGCTACTCCATGGAAAACCCAGTTAATTTCATGTAGCTGAACCATTCAATATAGGCACCAGCAACCTCAGTAGTAAGGTCTTGGAAGAAGGTGGTCATGTGGTCCAAGGAGGTGAAGAAGGAGAAAGGAAACACTTTTCTCTTTTCTTTGATGTAAAGCTTGACTTGAACCAAAGCTTTAAATGGGCAATTTGTCTTTGATGTCAAAGAACCTCCTCTTCTGAACCCAACTTGCATCTCCATGTAAACCTCTCCCCAAGCCTCCCCATTCTGCTGTTTTCTCAGTCCTACTGCCTGTCCCCACCTGTAGTATTCCACTAAGGCATGTATTAAAGCCTGTTTTTCAAACTTACACCTTAGCCTTTTTTTTTGGTGCCCCAATAAAGATGATTTGTGTTAAATCAGGAATCACTAATTGGTGTACTTCTAAGACATTCAACATAAAGGAAAAAATTCGAGGATTGAAACATGTTCTGGCTGGGAGTCGGGTGAGGGGCCATAGTTTCATAATAGGGTAGGAAAGTCACTGCTGGCAATCCAGTCTCATCCATCCTTTATCTTTTTTGGAGCTGCTGAGCTTTTGAATCTGTGGGTTGCTGCTGTTGATCATATTTGGGAATTTTTCAGCTAATATTCTCCATGCCTCCCTTCCTGTCTTTACACAGCTTGTAAATGGGGAGCTGCCTGACTTTGGAACCCACTGTTCACTATGATATCATTGGGATATGCTTTGGAACTTATCTCACCTCTCCCACCATCCTAATCTCCAAGATATAGCTTTGCGGTTCTTAGTTTTGCAACAACAGGTCAGTGCCCAATAGCTGTTGGATCGAAGAGAATTTTGTCTCAGAAGCATTAAAGGCTTTGATGCCCACAGTATATCTAACCCTGATTCACTTCTAAACCCTCCTCACCTGGAAAGCTCTTATTCAGGACAGTCTGAAAACTTACTCTGGGCTGGCTCTGAGCTGAGCGATGGCAGGCGGTGTTGAAGGGAGGGAACGGAAGAGGCTAGGAAACAGTGTCCGAGAGAAACCACTGTCCTGGGAGAAGGCTTGTGCTCTGGGAAACTTTCTTTTTTTTTTCTTTTTTATTTTCTGGGAAACTTTCTACTACCTAGAGCATATTCCTCAGGTTAGACTGACCCTAGACTGACCGCATAACTAGGCTGACCATACTCCACTTGGCTACAGTCCACCAGGATGGACTAAATCTGGAAAACCTTATACACAAAGCGGAGACTCAACTGAAGGACCTCACAGATTACTAGCAATTCTGAGTCAGGCAGTCCCTTCGCGATCATTACTATACCCTCACTTGCAGAAAACGATTTTTCCTTTTCTAATGTAATAGTTATCATTAAGCAATTTCTAGGATAATTATGAAGTACCCACTCTAAACGTTTTGAACATTTCTAAAATAAGGTTTTGGTGCATTTAATACTAAATGCTCTTGGTTCTTTTCAAAGTGTGTCTCAAATCAACCTAATAAAGGAAAATTAACTTCAAAATAAGATTGTTTGATACATTAAGTGCTCACGGTCTAAGAATATAAGCTGTTAAAAAATTACAAACAGGGAAATTATGTTTTCAGACTTCATATTTACAGAAGATTAAACCCTGGCCATTGGGTTTCCACTAGGGGAATTAGGCAGATTGTGTATATTTGTACCCCATGGACCGTAGCCTTCCAGGCTCCTGTGTCCATGGGATTTTCCAAGCAAGAATACTGGAGTGGGTTGCCATTTCCTTATCCAGGGTATCTTCCCGACCCAGGATTGAACCTGGGTCTCCTGAATTGCAGGCAGATTCTTTATCAATTCAGCTACAAGGGAAGCCCATATATTTGTACACATCCCCCTTTATGATATCTCATAATTGAAAACTGTTAATGTCACTCAGAGAGCAAGTCTTACATGCCTACTGTATTCTTACTCACTAGTGAAACCTAACACTGGGACATGTTTGAAAACCAGAGATAGATAAAAGATATAGTCTTGCTTCAGTCTTATAAAACTCATTTCAGCACACCCTCACTAATAAAGGGTGCTATCCTTTTTAAAAAATATGCAATCAATTGAGGGGTGAAAACAGTATCGAGTTTTCATTTTAGTTTGATGTTTCAAAATTTACAAGTGATACTGAATACTTTTTCCCTGTTTGGATCATTCAGTTCATGCGTACGCCCTTCTTTCTGATATCCTTTTCCCTTTTTCTCTATTTGGAGTTGTAGCATTTTTCTTATTGACTGCTATGAGTTCTCTGAACACTATAACAATTATGGATATACTTCTGGCCCCAAAAGTTCTGTGCAAAGGCACCTTTTGAGTTTCATTCAGACATGAGGAGGCAGAAGGAATTAACCGCTTTCCGTTCTTCAGTCAAATGCTGGGTATCACCTACACTATCTTTCTTTACTTCAGCGACATTCACTGAGCACCTACTACATGCTAGAGAATGGAGTACTCAGTCCTGGGGGTAGACGCTGTTCTCAAGGAGCTCACAGCCAGTGAGGGAAGATTTAAGAAAATGAGCAAATGAGAGTGCAGACCATCTGCAGCCATAAAGCGCAAGTGTGGGGCTTCCCCAGTGGCTCAGCGGTCAAGAATCTGCCTGCAATGCAGGAGTGACAGGAGACACAGGTTCGATCCCTGGGTCAGGAAAATCCCCCGGAGAAGGGCATAGCAACACACTCCAGTATTCTTGCCTGGAGAACCCCATGGACAGAGGAGCTTGGCGGGCTATGGTCCTCCAGGTAGCAAAGAGTTGGAGACAACAGAAGAGACTTAGTATGAACACAGAGTGGTTGTAATAGGAACAGAAAGGAGGGACCCCTTCAGAAAGGTTGAGGAGAGTCTTGGGGGAGGTGACGTAACTCAGAGGAGTACTCAGGAACACTAAGGTGTGTGGGAAGGACAGGTCTAGGTAAGGGGGCAGTGAGTTCAACAGCCACAGAGAACATGGCCAACCAGAACAACAGCAAGAGTTCTAGTAGAGCCAACAAGCAGAATTCAGGGAGGGGGCAGGAGGGGGTTGCTGCCTAGAGAGACGTACAGAAAAGAGGCTGTAGGGCAAATGCAGGAAGAATTGGGATGCAAATCCCACTAGAGTCAGGCTCCATGCCAAGGGTGTATTGATTTCCCCACCAGGTACCAGACTGAAGCTGCCATTACAGCCTAAGCTTCTGTCCTCAGCCATCTCCTCTCGAGAGACCCCAACCATTGTAATCCAAGGCTTTCTGCCTCTCTGAAAGAAGACTCAGTGAAGGTGGAACACACTCAGACCAGTGGAGGTGGACCAGTCAGTTGAGGAAGGTGAGGAAGAACAACACCTGGAGGAGAAGACTGGCCAAGAGCCAGAGAGCGTGGCCACGAGGAGTCTCAGGAGGGTGGAGTCTTTACCTGGAGTCAGCTGGTGGGGCTGGGGCTTAAGTACAACATCTGCCAGAACCTGTCTCCTGCTTCCTGGAGAGTTATGCCTTCACCTGGGGATGGGGAGGGATCGAAGCTTGCAGAACAGGGAGTGCTTGGGATGGGTTGTGATCTATCCTGGGGCAAAGGAGCTGCCAGTGGACCTGGCCCCGGCTGCTTTCCCTTTGGCGGGACAGCAGTGAATCAGAAGGGACAGAGCACTGGCTCAAAGTGCCCTTCTCTTCTGGACCTGGTGTGGGGGCTGACTTCCCAGCTGTGTGTCATGGAGGCAGGGGACAGAGTGAGCTGAGTGTGTTGAGATGTGTGTGCATGGGTGCTATGGCCTCTCAGCATTCTTAGGGTCTTGTTCACATCTTTGAAGGTGCCCACAGCTGCAAGGATGCAAGAGTGGTAAAGCTTCCTCCACTATAATGCCTTTAATAATTAAGACTGGTCCTGCAGGTCCCATTCCTGAATCATTTCATCATTTCAGAGGCCAGGCAGCACATCTCCTCCATTCATTTGGGGCTTGTTATTCAGTGATGGAGCTCCCCAGGTAGCGCTAGTGGTAAAATATCTGCTTGCCAGTTCAGGAGACACAAGAGACTGGGATTCGATCCCTGCGTTGGGAAGATCCCCTTGGGAAGGGAATGTCAATCTACTCCAGTATTCTTGCCTGTAAAATCCTATGGACAGAGGAGCCTGGCCGGCTACTGTCCATGGGGTCACAAAGAGTCAGACACGACTGAGCAACTGAGCACACATTCAATGACCAGGGAATTATTAACCAGTCATTAAACGTCCCGGAACATTCATCTTTTGACATACTCTGACTAAAGGGATACACCAGGTCCAAATCCAGCCTGCGTTCCTTTAGGAAAGCATAAGCAAACCAAGGCTTTCCTATGGAGAGGGGGTTTAATTTAATAACATATGATAATAATTCCCAACCAAGAAAGAGTGGTGAGTCCCTCCCAGAGAGGAAAGGCAGGCATGGGGGTTCTGAGAGCCATTCACTCAGCATCTCAAGAGCCCTGCTCTGTCTCTTCAGGAGTGCTGGTTCTCCACCGACCACGGAAAAGCTAGAGACCAGCTAAGTCCTCTCTGCTCTTCTTGGCAGGGTTCCTGTTATCCTTGATAACCATTCAAGAGAACGCCTGTCCAGCCATCTCTCCTCTTCCCTAATCCTCATGCCAGTCTGATGAGGCTGGTTACTACAAGCCCATTTCCACAGTTGCAGAGATAAGTCCTTGATTGGCTGGTCAAGTCGCAATGCTGGTTCTAACCCAGGTTGGTTGGAATCCAGGGCCAGACTCCTAACCACTAAGCCAGTTCTTTTTTTTAAACCATAAAGCACAGCAAACAATCACTTTGGGAAATGATACAGGCATAAAGTATGAATGGACTCAGAAAGGATCTGAACACATCTGTAAATCACAGTGATATAAACAAAAGCTATACAGATATCTAACTAAAAGTTCACGGGTAACATCAGGGAAACTAGCAGAGCCTCCCTCATCAGGTGTCGGGAGTCTTTGTGGGTGGAAGATATTATCCTTATGTTCCTTAAGTTAAGAATCAACATGCCATCCAAAGTAAGGGTTGCAAGACCTTTCGTTACAACGGCGATTTGACCGCCACTGCATCCAATGGATGAAAACCGAAGCTCTTCTCCAATATGCAGTAAATACTGCAGTGTCTTTGCAAAAAAACATTGTATTTTGAAAGATAACTTCGTTTTAAGGATTCTGTTATGCACTATGACTATGATATATGATCTTAGAAATAAGATCAAGCAAGGATCTCTTCCTTCATTGGAGTGAGGAGGGGAAGGGACTGAAGACAGAAAAGGTGGGGAGGAAGAGGAGTGAGAGAAGGAGGATGAGAGCTATCGTTTACCGAGTCCCAGATGCAGTTTGGAAAATCTGTTCTATCACAACCCATTTAATACTCCCAGGGCTCTAAGAAAGAGAACCATGTCTCTATCACAAGGAAATGTTCACTCATCCAGCTGTACCATCGAATATGTGGTGGGACTGGAGCCAGCCCTTGAACCCAGGCAGTCTGACTCAGACACCCCATGCTCTTATTCAACCTTCCCACAAATGTGTCGTAAAGTGAATTTCTGATAAAAATGAAAATTCTCTTTGCTGGTCTCTGTTCCAGAACTATTACAACATGTTATCACAATGTGTATCCTCTTTCTGAGTGCAAATCATCTTTAAGATAAACTTTTTCAGGTCAGACATTAAAATATATATTATGATAAAATAAGACCTAAAATAAATGCAAACGGTGATTTTCTTTTTAGGTAACAGCAAATGTTGGTGGCTCAGTGGTAAAGAATTCACTTGCCAATGCAGGAGACAGGGGTTCCATCCCTGGGCTGAGAAGATCCCCTGGAGGGAGTAATGGCAACCCACTCCAGTGTTCTTGCCTCGGAAATCACATGGACAGAGGAGCTTGGCAGGCTACAGTCCATGAGGTCTCAAAAGAGTTGGACATGACTTAGCAACTAAATAACAACAACAAATACAAACAAATACTAACAGAATGGCTCATATGCCTCCCTTTGGACATAGAGTTCATAAAATTCCACTGTCATCAGGAGTTGCTTTTCTAAAACTGGTAATAAATTTCTGCTGATTCATCCATAGTAAGTCCTTCACTATTGTCCAGGGTCAATGGTTGTGAACTTGCTGGATAGCTGGTCAGAGTGAGGAAATTCATGACCATTCCAGGAATTCTTCCCCATTTAGTGTGGCTGCCATGGAGTCATCTGAAACATGGAACAGTTTGACCAATGGCACACTCGTGCACCTGTGTGTGTTAGTGGGTGTTAGAAGAAGGACATCCTAATGTTGATTGGATTTAATTCCTTTAATTGGGCTCTGATTTAAGTGGATTTCTATTAAAGAAAAGATTCTTAGATTATAGTCCAGAATCTTAAGCATCCCAGTCCCCTCCTTCTCTCTCCAGGCACCTGACCAGCAGGCCTGGCTTTGTGCTCTTTTGTGATGCAGTCTGGCAATGGGGAAACTGCAGCAACCTGAATTTACACCAGAAAGAGCAGGGCTGAAGAGATGAATTGGGCTGGAAAGGAAAGTTTTGCAGAAGATTAGAGAGACACAGCGGGTAGATTTTTCAGGCAGTCCAAAGAAAGGCAGACAGAAAGTCACCAGAGTGGCAGAGAGCTCTATTCATGGGAATAAATTTCAGTACATGGTGAAGTAGGTTTAATAATGAGATGCTCCTTTGGGAGTTTTCGAGGTTATTCAGTAAAAATTTAAATTGCTTTTCAGTGATCTTTGGTGATTTTTTTACTATGCCTCTGGACTGAAGCTGGCTTCTGTGTTCTACAACCATTAGAAATAACTTAGTGGCTGCGAAATCATTAGCAAGAATAGGAAAGAACTAGATAGAGCTGTTTTCATTTGAAGCAATTCCCAAAGCTACAAGCACTGCCACTGAATTTTTTAAATGGAAAAACACAGCTAAAATACAATTTGTAATAAAAGAGTACAGCTTCCCCACTTATGAAAAATATTCATGACTTGACTTTCACTGTGGATGTCATGAAGAAAGGTCCTGGAAAGGGAGGCGAGAGAGCTCACTCACATGTGTATGTGAGGGGTGAAGAGGGTTCTCGCACATTCTCTCTCCTTCTGACAAGTCTGTACCTCTTCTCACAAGAGCTTCTTTCACATAAAGCAAAAGATCATTTCTACTTGCAATGAATCACCAAGTTATCTTCCCCTTAGAGACTAAAGTGTGCTCTGAGAGCAACAACGAATAGCTCTTTAGGAATAAAGTGTCTGGGTGAGTTGAGGCAACAGCATGTTTGATGACAGTTTAATGTTCGATGACAGTTGTTCGGTGAGCAGCATGGTAAGTAAGAACACATCATCCTCCACAACCTGGTCAGTCTGAATGAGCCTATTTTAGTAACACATTTTGTTCAATTTGTTTGCAAGAGATGGGAGCTTTTTGGTATTATCATCTTTGGGGGGAGGATTCATAAGGGCGATTGAATGGCTTGATTAGATTCAAATTGAGTGGTATAGCAACTGTGAGATAGGCTCAGTAGTGAGAGCCTGAGGGAGGACACAGATGATGGGAGAGTGGTCCTCAGTGACTCTCACCCCACATCCCTGCAGATGGTGAGTGCAGCCATGAAATTAAAAGATGCCTGCCCCTTGGGAGAAAAGTTATAATCAACCTAGACAGCATATTAAAGAGCAGAGACATTACTTTGCCAACAAAGGTCCAACTAGTCAAAGCTATGGTTTTTCCAGTAGTCATGTATGGATGTGAGAGTTGGACTATAAAGAAAGCTGAGAGCCAAAGAATTGATGCTTTTGAACTGTGGTGTTGGAGAAGACTCTTGAGAGTCCCTTGAACTACAAGGAGAGCCAACCCGTCCGTCCCAAAGGAAGTCAGTCCTGAATATTCATTGGAAGGACTGATGCTGAAGTTGAAACTCCAATACTTTGGCTACCTGATGTGAAGAACTGACTCACTAGAAAAGACCCTGATGCTGGGAAAGATTGAAGGCAGGAAAAGAAGGGGACGACAGAGGCTGAGATGGTTGGATGGCATCACTGACTTGATGGACATGAGTTTGAGTAAGCTCTGGGAGTTGGTGATGGACAGGGAAGCCTGGCGTGCTGCAGTCCATAGGGTCACAAAGAGTCAGACACAACTGAGCGACTGAACTGAACTGAAAGACAGTGAATGTTCTTAAGGGTCCATTTTGCTTCCTCAAGAGAGATGTACAGGGGCTTCCTTGGTGGCTGAGACTATTGACTCTGTGCTCCCAGTGCAGGTGGCCTGGGTTCAATCCCTGGTCAGGGAACTAGATCCCACATGCCACAATCAAGAGTTTGAAGGCTGCAACTAAAGATCCTGCATGCTGCAACTAAGACCTGGTGCAGCCAAAAAAGTAAATATCTTAAAAGAGGGATATATAGTAGAAAAAAGTACTGCTAAATCATTTCACACCTGTTAGAATGGCTATCACCAAAAAGACAAGAGATTAGACGTGCGCAAAGATGTAGAGCAAAGGGGACCCTCCTGCACTGTTGGTGGGATTGTAAATTAACACAGTCACTATGGAAAACAGTATGGTGGGTCCTCAAAAAATTAAAAACAGAGCTACCATATATATGATCCAGCAATCCCACTTCTGGGTATACACCCAAAAAAAATGCTATTAGGATCTCAAAGAGATATTTGCACCCCTACACTCTCACTAATTCAGAAGAGCCAAAGTACAGAAATGACCTAACTGTCCATTGATGGAGTTATGAATAAAGAAAATGTGATACATATACCCAATGAAATAGTATTCCGCCATGAGAAAGAAGGAATTCTGCCATTTGTGACAGTGTGGATGGATTTTGAGGGCTCTGTGATAAGTGAAGTAAGTCAGAGAAAGACAAACACTGTATATTACTTATATACAGAATCTAAGAAAGTTAAACTCACAGAAAGAGTGTAGAATGGTGGTTGCCAGCAGCTGTAGGGTGAGAGACTATGAGGAGATGCTGGTCAAAGACTAGAAACTTCCAGCTATGAGTTAAGTTCTGGGGATGTAACGTACAACATAGTGACTACAGATAACACTACTATATTATGTACTTGAAAGTTGCTAACAGAGTAAATCTTAAATGTTCCCAACACACACATATGCACACACACACACACATACATGGTCATTATGTGCAGTGATGTGTTAGCTGATCTTATTGTGATAATCATTTTGCAATGTATATCAAATCACCACACGGTACACCTTAAATTTATACCTTATATAAAAAAGAGCTGCTGTAATTTCTGAGATTTTGAATGAGTTAAATCAGACATTTTCAACATATAGCAAAGTATGAACAGCCCACACAATTCTATACACACAGACCACAGGAGAATTTGGGAGGATGGTTCATACAGAGACACAGAACAGCCATAATTCCTTGGCACATCTTTTGTACTGTTTTCTCTTAGTTCCTTTTCAGAGAAGCTGCTTGCACTCAAAGGCCCGAGTTATATACAATATCAAGAGTTCAAAAATCTTCAAGTATAATGCATGACCTGGACATGTTCCAAAGTTTTTTTCACATGGTGTAAAGACGCCTTTCACCTGATCAAGGTCATGGGTGATAAGGTTCCAAACTGCTCCTGCAGGGTCTAGCAGAGGTACACCCAAGGTCTGGGGTCTTGGCAGTGCATACCCAGCGAAATATCTGCCAAACCAGAAGGGCATGAATTGCAGGCTCACCCCTCTTACACCACCACCATGTCGGTTTCCAGAAACAGCCACCATCACCTGTTCCCCACGTAGCAAGCCACGTCACCCACTCCAAGGTGTGGGTTTTAGATCTCAAAGTCCTTCTGACCACTCCTTAACTGGGGAGGGCATAGAGATGACTCACCTGACTCCTTTGGGACGCTCTGTGGGTGGACCTGGCCTTCGCTTACCAAACCCCACTCTGCTCACCCCATGTTACCTGTTCCCTTTTCTATCTCTTTCAGCCATTTGACTCTCTTTATAACCTCATCTTCCATATTGTCAATTTCTCTTCTCACCACCATCTCTGGAGGCAAATCAAACCTGCCAAAGCCCAACTGTCTACAAAACGCAAAGGTACCTGTCAAAAAGGTTACACATTTACCGTAACTTTTCATAGATGATTTCTTCGTCTGTAAGAGTCTACTGAGCACAAAAGAAACTCATTGGGGCAGCATCCTGGAGAACACCGACGCGTTCACACGGTGGAGGAGGGAGTGAGGGGAGGGCAGGAAGGTGAGTAAGTGTGACGCTATTTTTTCCTTAAAAGTTAACAATGAAAACTGGAATAGAAATTCATCATGGGAAATTTTCTGGGACCTTCGTCTGCCCCCACAGAAATCTGGGTTTTATTTGTGTATCGGTTGTTGCATCTCATAGCACATGGCTCCTATTCTGGGAAGATGTAAAAGGTAACTGAAGTGGGGTGGTGGTAAGGTCTGAAGCAGAGGGCCCAAAGCTCGGAGAAGGTCAGGGAAAGAAGAAACGAGGCCAGAGCTCTATGAGGAACAAAGAGTGCTGGAATGAGAAGAGTCTGAGTTGGGGGAAGGGAAGAGCCTCGTCAAAGGGGAGCTGTGGTTATCAGGGGAAGGGAGAGGGGGGACCAGAAATGTGCCTTCAGGGCCCCCAGCCTTCCACCAACGTGCTACAAAATGAAAACAAGTCATGTCTGAAGATCCCTTTTTACTCAGGTTGAGTGAAACGAAACAGTGGTTTCTATTTGAGCAGAGGAAATGCTGAACCGATGCACTTCAGCCCAGGAGGTTCTGGAGCCCTGAAGTGACTCCTTTCACAGGGGCCACGCCCCATGAACTGCAAGCTAGAGTCAGAACACTGCTCCCTGCATCCCAGCTTGCATCAATGAGTATGCCACTAGGAGGTTAAAACAAAGAAAACAACAACAACAACAAGGTAAAACTCGTTACTGTAAAATTTGAACACTGTTAATCCCTACATCGCCATCTGAGAAAGTCTTTACTTTCACAATACTTGTTTCTCTTTTCACCCCACGGTGCTAAGCCTCAAAGCACGGTCTGGTTTCAGAACCTGAAAACCACTAACGAGGAGAAGCCTCTGTTGGTACAAAATTCCACTCACTTCACCACTCCCAGTGCCTCACTAAGAAGCTCGAGGATAAGATGTGCTCTCAGGAAGCTCACATTTAATCACCCCCTGAACCTGACCACATCTCTCTTTACTGCTAGCCCCTCAGTCCAGGCCCCTGTCATCTCCTGTCTCCACCAGCTTCTAACTGGCCACCTGCTTCTACTCTTGCGTCTTAGAGCCTATTCCCTGTGTAGCAGCCAGAGTCCGCCTTTAAATTAAAACCAAAATCAGTCTGGTTTTTAATCACTCCCCAAGTCCTCTTCTGGCTTCGGTTACATTTAAAACAGAATCCAGAGTCTACGCTTGAGCTACAAGACAACACGCAGTCTAAGCCCAGGCTGCCTCTGAGTTCATCACCCACCACTCTCCCAACCTACTTTTCCCGGGAATTTGGGCCCTGTGTTCCTCTGCCTGAAAGACTGTTCCTGGTTGTTCTCTTGGCCTGCTCCTTCTTTCAGGTCTCTGCTCCCAAAGGTCAACTGCTCAGGCAGACCTCCTCTGACCTGCGAGTCTAAAATAGCCACTGCGTCACTCTCTCCTGTTGGTTACTTTTCTCACTGTGCTCATTGCCACCTGACAATGTATTACATGTCTCTCGGTTAACTTGGGTCCCTCCCTAGGATGTAAATAAAACAAGGGTGATCATTGTCTTTTCACCTGTTGCATCCTCTAGTAAAAGCCAGTTTCTTGCAATTGCTCAATAAATACTTCTTGAAAGAATAATTGTGATTTTCAGAGTTCTGTCTGAGCTAAAAGCATATTGTTTTTCATTTTAACATTTGGCAAGTGAACAACTGCATTAGCGGAAACAAGACAAGAACAAAGGAGGAAATTCAGGGTCAAAATTCAAAATCTAAATATTTCTATTTTTTTTTTAACTTTTTATTTTGTATTGGGGTATAGCCAATTAACAAACAATGTTGTCATAGTTTCAGGTGGACAGTGAAGGGACTCAGCCATACATATACACATACCATTCTCCCCAGACTCCCCTCCCAACCAGGCTGCTACGTAACATTGAGCAGAGTTCCCTGTGCTATCCAGGAGGTCCTCATTGATTATCCATTTTAAACATAGAAACATTTTTGGAGTGAAAGAAGGCAATGGGAATAAAAGATTAATGAAAAAATATTGTGTTCACCAATACTGCTGACACAATACAGACCAAAACGCTGGGTCCAACATTAAAAATAAAATCTTATTTCATATATAATTTGATCACTTTATGTCTTCTTTGGTTATAGATCAAAATCAACAGTGACATTTATACAGTGAAGCATGGGTGTTTGTAGCTAGGAGGAAATTTAAATGCAATTTAGCTTGTCTTGAGTGTGGTGTTCAAAATGGAAATGAAACATAATCTAAATAGAGATTTGTACCAGTCTGGCTTTGTTTTACAATCTAAAAGAATTCATTAGTTTCACAGATAGGTATTTTAGCACCATGCTTTTTCACTTCACCCCTAATCATTTACTTTCAATTCTTAATAGCCATGCACATAGCTTTTGAAAATATATTTTAAGTGAAAATGTAAAATTTATTTACATTAAGACTTAAGCGTGGACTGTTACTTTTAAGGAGGTGAACTGCATACCTCTGTCCCTCCTGGACTTCTCTCTCCACCAACTACCTTTCCCAGCTATGGCCTGTTTTTTCTTAAAAAAATTTAATTAGTATGTTCTAAAAACCTTTAATAGAGAAAGATCTGAAAATATTTATATGTTATCTGAATCACCATGCTATACACCTGAAACTAACACAATATTGTAAATCACCTGTACTTCAATAAAAAATTTAATTATTCAATCTTTCTAAACCAAAGGCCATTTTCATTCACTATTTAAAACTGTATTGTTAATTATATGTTAGTAGACTAGTATTTACATATAGATTTAATACAACAGCCATGAGATGCTTATCTCTCTGTTATTCCTCAGAATCTGACTTTAAGTTGTGACTTTTTCTTGCTCTTTTAGAATTTGGCAGGGCCAACACATTATAGCTACCATTTAAAAAAAAAAAAATCACACTCTGAAAGTGACCAGGTTAGAGTATAGTACAGTATAAAGTCATCAATGTGGACAATTATATGTTCCCTTTTTGTCTAAATTTTGTTTAAAACTATGTCTTATCATGCATTTTATTATCCTTTTCAAATAACAGAACTAACATATCCCACTACCACTTTTAACAAAACTTTAAAACAGAAAGTCAGCAACACAAATCTCACACTTTCAGCAACTAAACTGCACCAGTTCAAGCACTGATACATGAAAGATGAACTGAAATGCAGCCAGCCCAGATGGAAGGAGGGGTGGTAACCCCCACACTTCCACCTGTCTTGTCTTCTACTCCTGTAATCCTGGAGAAGGAAATGGCTACCCACTCCAACATTCTAGCCTGGAGAATCCCCATGGACAGAGGAACTTGAGGGCCACAGTCCATGGGGTGGCCAAGAGTCAGACACGACTGAGCGACTCCGCACACTCCCGTAATGCTTTGAAGCGACAGAAGATGTTGGGGATACTTTTAACTTTTTAGAAGGAAAAAAGTATAAAGCAATCAACACTTGTTGACCACTACCACCACCATCATTTTTCTTAGAAAAAAAAAAAAATCCTCAAATACTATTATGTATAATCTTTCCAATGGCCACGTGGCGAGAGAAACCACGGTCTCTCTGGAGATCAGAGAGTCATGTGAACTGTCCACAGGCTGGGAAACAGGTAAAGGAGAACCTTTGAACATGAGTGTTCACTACTCTCCAACAGGGATCACCTAAGTTCAACCCACTTGCTCCCAAGATGTGGAACTGAGGATGACAGCGATGGCCTTGTAGCAGCTGCTCTGCAACAAAACCCAAACACACCCAGGATCTCCAGCCAGTGAGGCTTCTCTATAAACTGGGCTTTCTGGGCCACAGTCATTTGTTCTGTTTAACAAAACCTTATGAGGTATATAGCCCACGGCTAAGAGAGTAACTTCTGCAAATAATTACTTAGAGTAGAAAATGTGAGAGGAAGTGAGACACTGAGACTCAAATCACGAAGGATGAAGATGGCTCGATTTCGCATTAGTGATCTGTCAACCCCCGCATGATGTCTCCTCTTTATGTTTTGAAATGAAGAGCAAGACAAGGCCCATTAGCTAAAAATAGACTTCAGAGAGGGAATGATATCATAGTTCCCTGCAGTGGAAGCGTGGAGTTGTAACCACTGACCGCCAGGGAAGTCTGTCATCATAGTGTGCTTTGAAAAAAATTTTTATTTAATTTTTTAAAAAACTTCTTTTAGAAGAAAAGAAGATGTAGATATTCGGAAATACAACAGAAATACAAAGCACCACCTAGAGGTCATTATTCACCCTTCCTGGTAAATACCCAGAGGCTTGTTTTCAGTCCACGCACATTACATATTTCGTCATCTGATAAATGGCATTCTATATATACAAGTGTCACAACCAGTTTTTTTCCCCCATTTAATATCAGAGCATCTTAACACAATGAAACAAACAAATAGAAATATCCAAACAAGGAAGTGTGACATCAACTATCATAAACTCTGTAGTCTTCCTATCCCCAAATTAGAGAGTTGAGGACTATTTGATACACTTAGGTTTTCATTTGGTTCAAGGAACGGCAGAGTCAGCCATGCAGATGAGTTCTCAGCCTCTAAAACAGAGGTGCCCTTGACCGTCCTTTGGCTCAGACGTGTTTCCCAGACCCTAGTCAACAAGCGCTGGCTCAGGAGCAGGGTGCAGTAGGAGGGGCTGTTTCCTAAACTCAGTGATTGTTTGCCAACAACAACGAAAAGAAACTCAGTGCACAACGTGGCCCATCGCATCTGTGGGCTCTTCCTACGGAAGCCCAAAGCTCACTGTCACGGGAAGAGCATGGAGGTGAAGACGGCCCTGAGAGGACTGGGCCAGAGGACTGCCATCAGATCACAGGGTGGGGGCAGGACCAAAGGGCCCCAAGTGTGTGAGGGCTCCATCAACCAGTGCCTGATGGATGAACAGCCCGGCTGAGAAAGGATGAGGCAGGTGATTTACGGCTTTGTTCTTCCATTAGACTGAACGTTCCTGGAACAGAGGCACTGTATTTTGTACACTTAAAAAAATCCCTTTGTATGCCTAACAGAGCGCCTCCCTTGCTTCCCCTTCCTAAAGCACACATTTGTTCCCTTAAGTTCTGAAACCAGACACAGACAAGTTCCCTAAGATAACCTGTGTAAACTTAGGGAAATTGCTTAATATTTCATGGTGATCTCCAACCCCTCACCTATAAAAGGGCATAACAGCCTCTGATAAATGACAGCTATCATTAATATCAGTTCATTATTATTGACTAACTTACATATTGGACAGTATGTTATGTTAGGCAAGTGTGTTGTATGACTAAATGATAACCATAATCTTCAAGGAGCTCAAAGTCAGTGATCATAAAATAATAACGATTTACTGGAGTGACTAGACTGTTCTCTAAGAAGGAAAAGCCTTCATTTTCCCATCTCATTTCACTCTTCTCTCTACCCTTAATGCTGGCCTACATTAATTTTTCCCATTACCCATGGTATTGCGAATACCAGGGCATTCTCTGCCAACAGACACTCAGGGTAGCACTTTGCTACACGTTTTCAAGTTTCTTTTTCTTGCTGAATTTTTCCCATACATAAATGGTGTCCTTTCTAAAATAAGGTAAACTCTTTGATGGCAAGGTCACCTGATTTTGTTTCTTGTGTCTCCATCACCCAGGAGTACAAAGGGCCTGTTTATAAACATTGATTTGACTGGAACCATTCTGACCTTGGAACTGCCTATGAACAACCACTGAATGAGGATTACTACCTTGTGAGTACTTAATAGGATGAAGCAATTTTCCTCACTGTTTAGAATGTGTTATCAGAAACACAATTAAACTGTGACACTGATTTGTGATCACAAACTACTCAACTGGAAATATTTCACAGCTGAACGCTTAGGAAGATCTGGTGGCTGAATGAATGGTACACCTAATTCTGCTCTGTCTCATGGGGATGGACCTGCCATTGCTACTTACCACCATGTCCCAATCTTCTTCTCTAAAATCTGGGGCAAAGACTCAGGACTCATGCACCACAATGACATCCTACATGTCTCTCAAGGCAGTAACTATCGCCATCGTTTTGTCTTTCTTATTTCCCCAGATATGAAGAATTTACACAAGACATATGACGCCTATATATGCATATATGTTGGGCTTCCTGGGTAGCTCAAATGGTAAAGAAACTGCCTGCAAAGCGGGAGCCCTGGGTTTGATCCCTGGGTCAGGAAGATCCCCTGGAGAAGGAAATGGCAGCCCACTCTAGTACTCTTGCCTGGAGAATCCCATGGACAGAGGAGCCTGGTGGACTACAGTCCATGGGGTCACAAAGAGTCAGACAGACTGAGAGACTAACACTTTCACTTTTCACTTATGAAGCATATAAAATCAACTTTTGGAGACATCACCAGTGCAACAATAAATAACTATCATGTTCTGATCCCCATATTGGACAAACACTATACCATCATATTATGTCTTGGCCAGTTCTATGATGCTTTAATGATAATACAGTCTTAACATGTATGCAAGGCCACGTACTAGCATTAGTATCTCAAGGCCTATAATTATCTAACCTGAGGTGAGGCTGACCATTTCAGCAGCTTAAGGAATTAGTGTCAAGTTTTCTACATTATCTGTCCAGTGTTTTCTAAACATTCAGTCAATTTCCAGGTAACATAATGATGACTCCTATATTGCCTGTGTGAGCTTTTTGTTGTTTTGAAAAAAAATTACAGTTAAAATATTTCCCATATTCAAGATACTTGCCCTAATATGATATTTTATAAAGTAATTTCCCCACTGGTTTGGTAAAGCAGTCCAGTCTCCCCTTGACATGCCTAATGCATCACGTGTCTCTGAGCCTTTTCGCTGTCTCTCAGCCTGAAACTCCTGCCACATCTTTGTCTGTCTTTCATCTTGTAAGACTCAGCTGATGCCTTAATTTTTTATGAGTCTCTTCCTACTCCTAGGATAAGAATGTTCTGCATTATCATCATAGGATACTAATACTTTTGCTGAGATGCTCATCTGTCACATCAATATCAGTTCCTAAAAGTCAGGGACCACGATTAATCCATCTTTATAGACTCAGTGCCTAGCACAGTGCCTAAGCCACATGAGATAGTACACGCTTAGTAGACTGAACGAACTGCTAGGTTTTAAATGAAACCAAATAGAACCACTGATCAGACTCCATCTATTTACCTGGACAAACAAGTCTATCGGACGAATCCCTGTTGCCCTGGGTCTATTTCCAGTGACAGAACTTTCTCCTCTGGGACAGATTTCACATTACCCTTAAAGCACAACTGAAGGCCTTCAGAAGATGGAAACATAAAATTCTATTTATCAAAATAAATGGTTGTATTGAATGATAAATGTTAACCAATAAAGGATTTAAGTCATACAGGAAAAAAGAAAAGAAGTAACTAGTAATCACCTGAAACTCCACAACAGAGAGTCTGCCATTGTCAAGGCTTTGGTGAACAGTCATTCAGAGATTCTTTTATGGACTTGCACAGAATTTTACATATATTTTAAACATGCAAAATTTATAAGCAAGGTATGCTGTGTAAAACCCTTTATCAATATGTTGTGAACTTCCTTCCATCTCAATAAATATAGAGTACCATGACCAACCTAGAGAGCATATTAAAAAGCAGAGACATTACTTTGCCAACAAAGGTCCATCTAGTCAAGGCTATGGTTTTTCCAGTGGTCATGTATGGATGTGAGAGTTGGACTGTGAAGAAAGCTGAGTGCTGGAGAATTGATGCTTTTGAACTGTGGTGTTGGAGAAGACTCTTGAGAGTCCCTTGGACTGCAAGGAGATCCAACCAGTCCATCCTAAAGGAAACCAGTCCTGGGTGTTCATTGGAAGGACTGATGTTGAAGCTGAAACTCCAATACTCTGCCACCTGATTCGAAGAGCTGACTCATTTGAAAAGACCCTGATGTTGGGAGGGATTGGGAGCAGAAGGAGAAGGGGACAACAGAGGATGAGATGGCTGGATGGCATCACCGACTTAATGGACATGAGTTTGGGTAAACTCCGGGAGTTGGTGATGGACAGGGAGGCCTGGCATGCTGCGGTTCATGGGGTCACAAAGAGTGGGACACAACTGAGGGACTGAACTGAACTGAACTGATATTACCACTTGGTGCCCCAGAAAAATTGTTCTGGCTTGACGTTCCCAGTTGTGGCATAAGACAGATGCCTGTTCCTGCCAATTTGAGTGGTGACAAATGTCTTGTTTTGTTTTAGGTTTTTGGTGTGGTTTATTTGATTTCTAAGTTGAATATCTTTCTGCATGTTTATTGGCCTTTTGAATTTTTGCCTTTTCAGTTGCCTGGTCACAAGCATCATCCATTTTTCAATTGGAGTATTAGTTCTTTCTTTATAGATTTTAAGAAAATTTTTTAAATAAGTTTTAATCTATTTATACTAGTCATTTTAACCCTATTTGTATTGCAAATATTAGTCTCACTCACTTTGACACTTGTCTTTTAACTTAGTTCACGGCAGTTGGTGTGTTTGTTGCAAAGCTCAGAGATTTAAAATTTTTATATAGTCAACTTTCTCTTTTAGGGCGCTGATTGTGTGCCATTACAAAGAAGACATTTTACAACCTAAGATTATAAAAATATCCATATTTTCTATAATACTTCTATGGTTTCATATTTCACAGTTTGCTCTTTAGATTCATCTGGAAAACTCTAGTATGAAGGGATGAGTTAGAAATTCAATGTAATATTATACTTATGAATATAATTTCATATAAATTCCATAAAATGATTCATATTTTAAAGAATAAAATAGAATTGAATATGGATAAAGAATAAAATATGAATTGAAATAGTATCTAGTTTGTGCATTTTTTTAGTTCTGTCAGCTCTGAATGCATATGTCCAATTATAATCTGTGTTTTTTGTCTCTTGGCTTCTCTATAGTGCTTCACAAAGAAATGTCCTTCCTTCTGTAAACATCCTCACTGTATGTGATAAATCCAAGAGTCGGAAAATGCTGGATTACATCACACACACAAACATAACACACACAGATTTATGTTTAATAAATGAAAATATATTTGCTAGCAATCCTGAATATTCATTAGAAGGACTGACGCTGAAACTGAAGCTCCAATACTCTAGTCACCTGATGCAAAGAGATGACGGATTAGAAAAGACCCTGATGCTCAGAAAAATTGGAGGCAGGAGGAGAAGGGGATGACAGAGGACGAGATGGTTGGATGGCATCACTGACTCGATGGACATGAGTTTGAGCAAGCTCTGGGAGATGGTGAAGGACAGGGAAGCCTGGTGTGCTGCAAACCATGGGGTCACAAAGAGTCAGACACAACTGAGCGACTGAACAACAACAACAACTTATAGCAATAGTCATAACATTATATTCACCACTCTTAAATCATACAGTCTTTTGATGTAAAGACACACTCTCATATGTTATACAGAGCAGAAGGTAGTCTAGGTCAAAACAGAGAAAGAACAAATCATAGGAATACAAATATCCTAAAATATAAGGTAAAGAGCTAAGTATCGTGTAGAAAATCATAGTTAATTGATCTGCACTAAACTCATTCTTCTTTCCCCCAGCATAGTCAAGGGAAACAAAAACTGCTCAGATGATGATGGTAATAAACGGGCTTCCCTCAGAGCATATCATGTGGCAAGCCCTAATCTAAGGGTTTCCATACTTTGATACATTTAAGCCCTCTGAAGGCAGGTAAGTACTAGCACTGTATTCTCTATACTATACAGGTGGAGAAACTGAGGCAAGGAGAGCCTCAGTGATTTGCTAAGGCTACATGTTAGTGAGTAACTGAGCCAGGCTTTGAAACCAATTAGCCAGGTTTCAAGCCTGTGCACGGTGAACTTCAAGTCCATTGAAAATAGCCTTAATAACGACCACAGACTCTCCTGACATCCTCTTGTGAAAAAAAAAACAACAAAAAACCACGGAGACTGAGCTCAGGCAGCCAGTTAACAATCACTTCACAAAGACTCTTGAGCAAAAGTGGGTTCAGATTTAAGGACAAAGATGATACATTGTTCCTGAGAGGGAATCACCCTTTGTCAAGAGCTGGCATCCTCAATTCTAAGCCACAGTCCTACTTCTTTACTTAAGTGAACTGGCTGGGCTCTTCAGTTTTCCTTTTGTATCAGGTAGGGATTACAATAATAACTGCTGCGAAAAGGTCTTCTAAACTGTAAAGTGTGAATCGGTGCTTTGATGCCAAGTAACAATTCAGGGGTAAAGGAAACAGCCACCTGTAAGACTCCAGGTGCAGAAGGTAGGTACCATGCGGCTCCGTAAGTGAGGGCTAAGCCCCAGACAGGGATGGCCAGGCGTGCCCTGCAGGTAGCCGCTGCCGGGCAGGTGCTGCTAGGTAAGTGCTACCTGGCAGATGCTGATGGCAAAACAGGTCCTTTCTGCCACATCAGCCAGGATTCCAGGAAGAGGCTATTGTTTTGAATTTCTGAATTCCGTGATGTCATTCGGGAGAAAATAACTTCGAGAAGTGCTATGGGTACAAAAACCCTCCCACCTTCTCTCTGTGGCTGAGTCACTGTTTTAGAACTTCCCCCGGCAGAGAACAAGCCTCGCTGACAGCTCTGGTCCTCTGTGCTTCCGCTGGATGGTACCAGGAGGCCGAGAGGCACCGGGCAGCGTGTCCACATCCGGGGACACATCCAGGGGCCACATCCAGTCTTATTTCCTCCCCGAGGAAGGGCTCCCGGCAGTTATAGACAAGACCAGGAGGGGCAAGCGAGCAACTGAAGAAAACCCTCCATACGCTAAACTGAAGGGACGCCTCCAAGGGCCCTGCCAGCACGTCCCTGCTGAAGGCACCTGAGAACTCAGAGGCTCCCTCATCTTGCAATCAGGCTGCTTCGTAGCAATAAGTGACAAACGGTCCGACTTGTCAGCTTACCTCTATTTCTAATATTAAAAGAACGGGCTCATGATGTGGTTGGCAAGGGAAGGAAAAATAGCACTTGGATTTTTCTTTTTTTTAAATATAGAAAGTATAGCACATTTCGAGACTTTCTGTCACAAAAATTTTTTTCCAAGCAGAAATTCAGACTGTTCTTCAGCTAGATTAAATTCTGCATCATGTGGCATTCCAGTGCGGTCTGTTCCGAGGTGGGCGAGGGGCCAAAGTGAAGAGGCTGGATCAGTCTACTCCTGTGTACAACCAAGGCTGGACTGCTAATGACGCCTGGCGTCTTTCTAAGAGCTTCCCGTCGTTAACTCAGTAGCTCCTCCAACACAGCTCCGAGTGGAGGACACCACTGCCACCTCTACACTGTAGACGAGGAAACTAAGACACTGAGGGGGCTCCTTGTCAAAGACGACACTTGGAAGTGGGCTAGCTGGAAGAAACCCGGCTGGCAGGCGGGAACTCACAATCCTTTACATGTTCAAGGTTTGGGCTTGTCTCCTCTCTCCTGTCAAAGTGATAAACACCTATCAGAAGGGCCCAGAAACAGCAGAAAATGAAACTAAGCTACTTTGAGACCTTCTCTGAGTCAGACACTGGCCTAAGCCCTTTCCCTTTGGAAGTGTGAGGTGGAAACTCCCGGCTGAGGTGGGCTGACTTCTAGCATTTCACAAGTCGCCAGGTGCACTGAACGCCTTTAGGACCTTTCTGAGGCTCAGCACAAGACATTCTGGAATCTTCAACGGCTAAAGCCAGGATCAGGTTCCTTGCTTTCCTGACTTAAATTTTTTTCTTTTTTTTTTTTAGCTTTTATGACTGTGACCTAGCTCTAGCATACATTCATCAAACACTTTTGCTTTTAAGGTTCTTTACCCATTCACTGAAAAAAAAAAAAAGTGAGTGTGTGTTGAGGGGAAGATGTCCTGTATGATCTTTGAGAAATAACTTCAGAAGGCAAAAGAAGCTTCTGTAGGCCAGCAGCAAAGTGTCAGGGGATGCAGCTAAAGATGACCACAAATGAGCATTGAGAGATGAGCAAGTTAGAATTTGCTCTTCTTCGTCTGCCAGGCTGGTTCCCAGTCTTGTCTCTCTTGAGTTTCCTGGGCCCTCACCTGTGTGTATCTCCCACCTGGAGAGTCAAAGCAGAAAATGAGTGCTGCTTCCTCAGTCGAACCCCTTTCTTCTTCGATTCAATAATAAATCAACTCCAAAACTGAAACTTGAATGGGAAGGAAACTGTAAACACCAACACTACCTTCTAGTGACTTAAACTAGCACTATCCAATAGAAATAATGTGAGTCATGTCAGTGAGTTAAACATTGCCAGTAGCCATATTAAATAAGTAAAAAGAAAACAGTGGCATTAATTTTAATAATAAATTTTGGGTAGCTAGTTCCAGCATGTATATTATCTATGGTGAAACAGATCACCAGCCCAGGTGGGATGCATGAGACAAGTGCTCGGGCCTGGTGCACTGGGAAGACCCAGAGGAATCGGGTGGAGAGGGAGGTGGGAGGGGGGATCGGGATGGGGAATACATGTAACTCCATGGCTGATTCATATCAATGTATGACAAAACCCACCGAAATGTTGTGAAGTAATTAGCCTCCAACTAATAAAAAATAAAAAAAAAAAAGAAATAAATGTTAAAAAAAAAAAAAGAAAGAAAAGGGTTTAGAGCTGATCATCAGCTTGGAGTAAATTCTTTTACAAATCCAATATTTATTTTCTTATGTACAAAAAGGAAACTCCAAATGAACATAAAAATGAAATAATAAAATGCTGCACTGAAAAAAAAATAATAATAATAAATTTTGTTTAACTCTGTATATTATCATTTCAACATGTAATCCAAGGAAAATTGGTGAGCTATTTTATCTTTTTTGTACTAAGTCCTCAAAATCTCATGTGTAATTCATACTTATCAGTTCAGTTCAGTTGCTCAGTTGTGTCCAACTCTTTGTGACTCCATTGACTGCGGAACGCCAGGCTTCCCAGTCCATCACCAACTCCCAATTCATACTTATAGTATATCTCAATTAGGACTAACCTTATTTAACATGCTTAATTATCACATGTGGCCAGTGGCTATTATATTAGATGGCACAGACTTAAAACATGATTTTTTCCATTCCTGTCTCACAAACACAGATCAATTAATCCTTAATTAATTTTCACTTCATGCAACCAGAAATTATTACAGGAAGAAACACTGAATTATTATCTGCTTCAAACTGCTTTGAATTTCTACAAAAATCTATTTCCTCATCTAATCTTCACCATAATCTGTGAAGTTGGACCCAACAGTATTTTAGATAGGAAACAGATTGGCGTAACAGGGTTGCCCTTTCTCTCTCTCTCTCAAACATACAGATACACATATGCACACACACATACACCTGTTATATGTTCTCAATTTATGTGGCCAAAGACCAGACCAGAACTGAGGCCACACAGCAGTATAGAGACCATGTGAAAGAAAACAGCTAGATTCTTGCTTTATTGATGCTCTTTTATATACCACCATTCCAGAAGAATTTACTCTCATAATCTAAGCACTTTCACTTAAGGGAACATATATAATAATCAGGACCATCTTGGCCCTTAATCAGTCAAGGCCACCTTATCATAAGGAGGGAGCTGGCATGGTCAGGGCCCACCCAGTTCCTGAACGGTCTCTCTGCCTCCAGCTCCTGGCATTCTGGAACCCCACATCCTCTCAAGGTCAAACAGTCCTTGCCTCCAGGGGCACATAAGAGAGAAGCTTATAAGAGAGAAGACACATATACACAAATAATGAGATTAGACATATAAACAAGTAAACCAAATACGTAAGCAAATAAAATGTATTCTGGGATGGTAGGAAAGGGATTCTTTCTGAAGGTACCAGAAAAGCTTCACGGAAGTTTGGAAAAAGAGCAGGATTTAAACAGATGAAAGTGGGCAAAGGGCCCATGCCAAGTAGAGATCACAGCGTACTTGACCTGGGGCACAGAGGTATGCAAAGTGGTTACAGGGTGAGCTGTCCCCTCTGGCTGTAGAACATGAGGGACAGAGTATGGAACAAGTTGCCAAAGTGAGTGAGAGGGTAAAGGCCATCTTCAGAGGTCTTGAATGTTCACTAAGGTTTTAGGATTTTACAGTCTAAGAACTGAGTGCAACAGAAAGTTCTAGAGTGGGAGAGTGAAACAAGGACAAAGGACTACTTTAGAAAAATCTGGTACAGTCTGACAATTTACAGGTGCAAAAAAAAAAAAAAAATGGAGAGTTAAAAACAAAGCAAAGAAGCAGGCAAACAAAGAGGGCTAATGGAGCATAAGTTCAGAGAACCTTGCACTATTCTGGGTTATGGATTACAACAACCTAAATGATGCTAGAGGTAGGAAAAGTGCTGTTAGGAGAATGAGATTTACAGATCTGGGACTGGAAGAGACAAGGGCCTCCAGTTTAAAGCCTTTTCAAGATTAAAGCCTACATTACTGGAAGAATGATGGCAACCTTCATGCAAATAGGAAAGTCAATATAACTAAACAGCTTTCCCCATGGAGGGTGGGCTTTGGAAGAGATAATGATCTCAAGTTTAACATGTAAACTTCCCTAATAAGGCCTGAATCTGTTCTGCACCTACTTTAATAGTTTAAGTGAATGACTGTTGAAAGAAATCCAATAAGCACTTGGCTTTCCTCAGAACTTGCTTAACTAGTTTCTGATAACTTGAGCCTGCTGGTCACTTGCTTTCTGCAAGCTGGTCTTGGCAATATGCTCAGCTGTCCTCTGAATAACCTCAGAAGATCTGCTGACCATTCTTCATGTCTGACCCGACCACTGAGGGAAGGAAATTTCCGATCTGGACATGGAACTTCCTGGTCTGGATGTTACTTATGAAAGGGCCATGGTGCTGAGACACAACTTTAGATTTAAAACTTGGTGGAACAGTGGTTAAGAATCACCTGCCAATGCAGAAGATGCAAGACATGGGTTTGATCCCTGGGTCAGGAAGATCCCCTGGAACAGGAAATGGCAACCCACTCTCTAATATTCTTGCCTGGAAAATTCCATGGACAGAGGAGCCTGACAGGCTACAGTCCATGGGGTCACAAAAAGTTGGACACTACTTAGCACGGATGCAAGCACATACCTCTATATTTAAAGTGAAGGAAAGCCTATAGGTATATGTCAGTAATAAAGTTCTTTGTCAACAAACTCCTATGAAATCTACAAGGCAAGATGCCCATTCATCACTTGATCCTCGATGGTGGAATATTCTATAGCTATTCTGTCCCATACATTTGGAGTGGTCAGTCTCCTAATAACCAAAATATCACAGAGAGCAAAGAGCTTCACATAAATGGAAATTACAAAGTTGGCTTAAAACTCAACAATCAGAAAACTAAGATCATGGCATCCAGTCCCATCATTTCATGGCAAATAGATGGGGAAACAGTGGAAACAGTGACAGACTTTACTTTGGGGGCTCCAAAATCATTGCAGATGGTGACTGCAGCCATGAAATTAAAAGACGCTTACTCCTTGGAAGAAAAGTTATGACTAACCTAGACAGCATATTAAAAAGCAGAGACATTACTTTGCCAACAAAGGTCCAACTAGTCAAAGCTATGGTTTTTCCAGTAGTCATGTATGGATGTGAGAGTTGGACTATAAAGAAAGCTGAGCACCAAAGAACTGATGCTTTTGAAGTGTGGTGTTGGAGAAGACTCTTGAGAGTCCCTTGGACTGCAAGGAGGTCCAACCAGTCCATACTAAAGGAAATCAGTCCTGAATATTCATTGGAAGGGCTGATGCTGAAGTTGAAACTCCAATATTTTGGCCACCTCATGTGAAGAATTGACTCATTTGAAAAGATCATGATGCTGGGAAAGACTGAAGGCAGGAGGAGAAGGGGAGGAGAAGGGGGCTACAGAGGATGAAATGGTTTGATGGCTGACTCAGTGGACATGAGTCTGAGTAAACTCCAGGAGTTGGTGGCGGACAGGGAGGCCTGACGTGCTGCAGTCCATGGGATCGCAAACAGTCAGACACGACTGAGCGACTGAACTGAATCATTTGTAAAAAACACATGGCTTATCAATGCTCCCCAGTATGCCCTTAGAGGCTATAAAATTCAATGAACACTTTTAGGAAAAGGATCGAATGTGTGTGTGTACACATACTTCAGAGCCATCCCCAAATATGCCACCTTTCACAGACTTTGTCAAATCTCCCACAACATGTGGTAATAATATTTTCAAACATTTTAAAACATTAAGCTTTTAAAAAGTGGATGAGGCCTCTTTATTCAGTGGAAAATAGAGGCATGATTTAGAAAGCAGAATGTAACTGTTCAGGATGGAATACAGCCCAGTCATGAGTTCTCATGGCCTCTGGTAATGGGTGTGGTAACTGGTCTCCAAAGATGGCTCTCAACAATTCTTCCCTTGCCTATAGGGTCAGACTCAAGAAATGGAGAGCCTTTGTGCTCCCTTGATTGAGTCTGGGTTGGTCTTGTGACTTGCTTTTGCTCAAGAGAACACAGCACAATCAACATTCTTGGACTTTCAAGCCCAGGCCTTAAGAGAGCTAGCAGCTTCTACTTCTTCTCCGGGCAGTTAGCCGCCTCATGAAAATGTGACTGCCTGATGGAAAGAGAGATCTGAAGCCATCATGGCCAGCTGAGCTCAGCTGAGCCCAGCTGAGCTCCCAGCTGAATGCAACTGCATGACTGAAAGTGTTAGTCGCTCAGTCGTGTCTGACTCTTTGTGAGCCCGTGGACTGTAGACTGCCAGACTCCTCTGTCCATGAGATTTTCCAGGCAAGAATACTGGAGTGGGCAGCCACTCCCTTCTCCACGGGATCTTCCCAACCCAGGGATTGAACCTGGGTCTCCTGCATTGCAGGCAGATTCTTTACCATCTGGGGCACAAGGGAAGCATGATTGGAGCCCTGGCAGAAAGACAGCAGATGAACCCCAGCCACCCCACAGAATCAGGAGAAATAATAAATCAGTGCTGCTAAGTTTGGGGTCCTTTGTAGGTGATAGCAGATTACTGAAACAATGGGTGACAAAAGGTATCAAGTGGCTAAAAGTGAGTCTGATCTACCATTCACCTGTGACGATCTGTGATTCTACTGGCATTCTGTAGACTTCTGCTTGCAAGCTAATTCAAGTGGAGAAACAGATAGGACCTTCTCTTGTCATATTCAGACTCTAGCATTCAGTAACATCTAGGATACCTGTACTGATGTTCACACTGGATTCTGACAATTCTACTCCCAGAACCTGGAAGGACTAGGAAAACCGTCTCCCTTGACTGGAACACAAAGCTCTCTCTTTCTCTCTCCTTGTGTTCTTTTTTTAATGTAACACCATGCCACAAACTTACAAATGTTGACATCAAAAAGAGTAATAAGATGATGAATGCTGGAGTGAATAAAACATCACTGTGAGTACTGGGGGGATAAAGAGAAGCTGGCGTAGACCTTAAACACACTTGGTGGTGTGGACTGTGTGGAGTCACACAGACAGCAATGACTAGGCAGGCATGGGGTAGACTGAATTACTAGCCCCAATTCTTGACCCTTTTCTACAACCATACCCTTGCTATCAATGTGCTATGGTCAGATGAACTTCTTTGCCCTCTGTCTTTGAACCCTCTTATGTGACTCAATTTGGCTAATAAAACGTGGGTGCAAACAACAGTGTGCCAAGTCCAAGTTCAAGCTTAAGAGGCATCACGTGTATTGCTTGCACTTCTACCCTTCTGAAAACGAAGAGCACGTTCCCCTCGGCTCCTGGATCCCAGGAGGAAGTTGAGACGTGGAGCAGAGCCACCCAGCTGACCAGCTGCCTTGTGATCAAGAAAGATACGCTTATTGTTGAATGCTACTGAGATCCTGAGGCAGTCTATTACCCAGCAATAGTTGACTAATACAAGGCTCCTTTATTAGAGGCCAATATTTGCAAACTACACACAATACTTTAGAACAACAGAAAGTCTTCTTGGTTATAAAAGTTGTAACCAAAAAAAAAAAAAAAGTTGTAACCATATTAGCAAATGAATGGTCAGATGGTTTCACTGCCAAGCAAAATAAAATACAATATATTGAGTGTCACCAAATGAACTTACAAAACAGAAAGAGACTCACAGGCTGAGAGAACAAACTTATGGCTGCTGGGAGGAAGGACAGGGGTAAAGGATAGTTAGGGAGTTTGGAACTGACATGTACACACTGCTCTATTTAAAATGGAAAAGCAACAAAGACCTACTGTATAGCACATGGAACTCTGCTCAATGTCATGTGGAAGCCTGGATGGGAGGGGAATTGCGGGGGAGAATGGATACACATAGATGTATGGCTGAGTCCCTTTGCTGATCACCTGAAGCTACACAACCTTGTTTGTTAATCGGTTATGCCCCAATACAAAATAAAAAGGTTTATATATATATAGACTATGGTTAAATTATATCATTAAATCTTAAATAAGTCCAAGATTATCTTTCTATAGGTTATGATTTGGTATTCAAAGTTCTCCATAATATAATCCTAACTTAGTTTTCTAGCCAATTTCCTCTCACTTATATTTTATATTCCATTCAAACCGTATGACTTGAGGGGGTCGGGGGAGGCTCAAGAGGGAGGGGATATACACATGCACACATACGGCTGATGCATTTTGCTCTACAGCAGAAACATACAATCGTGTAAAGCAATTATACTTCAATTTAAAAAATCTAGATTACTTGATTTTGTAATTTTGGGGGGATTACTTTTAATTTTTGAATATGTCACATCACCTTTAGCCTTTCCTCATCCAGTTTCTCCCTACACTCTTTATCCAACAGATTTAGGTTCTCCATCCTTTAAGGCCAGTTTCAGCTGTCACCTCTGTAAGAAATCTGTTCTGATCCCATCTTTTAAGGTAGTCTCTTCATCCCTCTGACTCTTATCATGATATGTATGTCTTTTCCTCTTCTGGTATTTGGCTTATTCTGCCTCATAACACTTCCTCACCCTCTTATAAAGTCCTAGAAAGCAAGGTTTATCTCTGTATCCTCCATGGCATTTAGCAAAGGGCCTGACACATCATGTACCAGCTAGTCAATAATTTTTCACATTAAAGAATGGAAGACGGATAGGAAGTAGCCACGACACTGAGAAGGGTTCGTGGACTTTGGAGTCAGAGACATCTGATTGTATTACTTAGTAGCTGAGCAGCTTTGGACCGGTTAGTCTCACTGTGCTCCGGCTCCCAAATCTCTAAAATTGGGATGGCACAGATTTCACAGGATTGTTGTGAAAATTCAACATGAAACTGAATGCAAATGCTTCTCACTGTCTGACATATGGTGGAGGCTCCGTAAGTGGTAGCTCTAATTACAAAAATGACAATGACACAGAATCTCACATAGAAGTTTGTTTAAACAAATCCCTGATACTCAATTATTTCCTCTTAAAAGTTCAATTTTGAGAGTGACAGTCGTAACTCTAATTCCTATTAGCTGTTTGCCCAGAAGGTGTGGTTTCAAAGATCTGGATTCTAGTTTTACTAACTCATTATTGACCAGGAGATTTTTGCAGAAATTAACACTGCAGCTGGCGTTTTTTTTTTTTGGGGGGGGGTAGTGATGGTCAAAATTTTTTCTCACTAACACTTCACAGGTTATTTCATTCAATAGTTAGAACTGACACACCTGTAAAGTCTTCTAATTTTTGTGAAATGTTGTCTTCACTCCACTCTTCTGTAGATGCAAAGGAACATTCTCCAGCACCATGGGTTTCATTTTTCACTTTCTGTATCAGAATGAATCACCAAGTATTTTTTGTCGTTTTGTTGGTCTAATATTTACATCATTTGAATCAGAACCATATTCTGAAAACCATGATCTTCTGAGACACTTAGTATATATGTCACTCAGATAATCAGAGAAAGTATCTGCATAAAATTCACCGAAAAATCCTCTTCACTCAAAATTTTTCAATGTGTCATTTTTGAAAATTCTATGTTTATGATATACACAAGGTTGGAACAAAAACGTAATGGAGCAATATGTGAATGATAATGACAGTCAAGTTGTATAAAGAACACTTGATCAATTTTAAGCTCTACCAGTTTTGCACAGTGATGTTTATTTTATCATTGTCTAAAAATGCAGTGATGTCTCCTGTCAATAATGTGTTAAGATGTTCATATATCACTCCACAGTTCTCAGTTCTATAGGTAGGGACCACTAGAGCAAGTTTGTTCTAGCAACAAATACATCTCCTTAAAACAAACCAAAGGGAATCTGTCTTCCTCCATATACATGAGTTTACTTATAGTAGAGCATTATCCCTTCCACAGTGTTCCCAATTCTTCCCCAGGGAACTGAAGCAACCATTGCAATGGATCAAAAGCTAGAGACTAAAATGCCGTAGAAGCTCTTGACAGAGACTGAATAGTGCAACTTGAGTTGTTTACATGTAAACATTATTTCAATAAGATTCTTTAACGAATAAGAGATGAAGAAGTGCTCTTATGAATAAAAATGCCATACAAATGTCAATGGGTATTATTGTTATAGTAATTCAGCAAAAATGGTTTCATCTTCTTTGACTAACTGGAACCTGGTACAAACACATAGCTACTCTTCATCAGGGTAATCACTGATCTTGACAAACTTAAGATTAGGCAAACTCAAAACCTGTGAATGGCAAGGCATGGAACATCGGCGAGTGAACAGGGCTTGCTGTGCGTTCACAGGGAAAGCTTAGTGGTTTACTGGAGACATTGTCTGACTGAGTGGGCAACTTCTACCCCACCCCGCCAACTGTTGCCTCAGGAAATGGAAAATCTGTGTTGCCAAATCTTCTCAAGAAATCTGGGGTTCTGTGTGAAACATCCTGATTTTTAAAGGCTGTCTTTCTTTTTATTTTAAAAATTCTCTGGGGGCCAAAGAAAATCCAGATGTGGCCATGGGTTGGCACTTTGTGATCTTTGCACTGCATAGTCTCACTCACTATGAATCATCAGAGATGGTTAAAAGATGATTTCTAAATTCACTGCAATTGTATTTCTGGATCCGAGGATTTATAATTCACATAAACTTACAATAAACTTCAAGAAACACCACTTTCGCTCAGTTTTAAATTTTCACCCATTTTTGGACCTTCACATTTCAGTCCCACAATTCTGGACCAGAACACCTGTGGCCACTGACCAATACACCTAAGTCCTACGAGTTCTGCAAAGCTTGATTTAAATGTGAGCTCTGTATAAAACCTCCATGGTCCTCCTCAAAGTCTTCCAGGTATAAATTATGATGAAACCACCCAGTGTAAAAAGATCTGCATCAATTTTTATCATATCGCATCGGCCCTTTACCCGCTCCCCCGTCACATGGAACAACACCATGACACTGCAGTTACTCACTCCTGCGAACAAACGAAAGGCCTAGATCGAGGGGGCCGAGAATGAAGCTCAGTGGCACTTACCGCCAAACACATCTCCGTTCTGGTAGTTCTTCCCTTTCTGGGCTTCCTCTTCATTTTGAACAGTGGCAACATGCTTGGCGGAGGCACAGCCCATAGTCTCATTCGGTCAGCTTCAGCCGGGCTGAACTGCAAATCATCTCTACAGACACGGGGACATGTTTTTTTCTTTAGACACAGGGAAAATCCACCTTCTTGCTGAGTCGGTCAAGATGGGTGCACCTGGAAGAAGAAAGCGCTAGGTCAGAAGGCATAACATGAAGCCCGTGTCTCCATGTCCCCAGTGTTTCTTGCCTGAGTCCACTGGATGGGGTGTGATCAGGCACCGAAGAAGAAACACGACATGGGTCATTCTCATCTCACCCTTTGCTCGGAAAGCAGGGTTGAAAGGCCTGTGCCCTGCACAACACGTGGCTGGACATTTTGAGCACATAAAACATTTCTCTTTATTTATTCTAATAAATACTTGAGCGCTCCTACTTGCTGCATACAAGCTTGAAGGGCCATCTAGGTTTGTTAATGTTCTGGAATCTCAGAAACCTTCAGAGGAAGGTGAGCACATGGATGCGATCCACCGAGTTCGGAAGGCTGGGGAGAGTCCTCCATCTTTCTCATCTGGCCCTGTAGCCAGTTCTTTCCAGCAACTCCAGTTTTGCTGGGAGGGACTGAGCTGGAATATGGGCTAGTTTATGCATTTCTGGTAGGTTCTATAAAATGATTCAATATTTTGTCACTGAGGCGACACTGGGAAGGACGGAGATGGGAGAGATGTACTGACATTTTAAAAAACTCCTATACAATACAGTGTATTAAGTACCATGATAAACATATCACAGGAATCTATGGCAATGCAGATTTCAAAAAAAATAGATTAAATTGTGATTGGGCAAAGGCAGGAATTAAAAGAGGAAGTGATATTTTGTAGTGTCTTAAAGTTCGGTAGAAACTTGCCAGGCTTGAAAGGGTAGTAACATCATCCAAATGTGAAGAACTGCCTGAGCTAAGACACCGGAATGTGGAAGAGCACAGAGTGTGTGTGTGTGTGGGGGTGTGTGTGCGCGCACATGTGTGTTCAGAGGGGTCAAGTGGGGGTGGGGCAGGGAAGAGGACTGCACTGCTGAGGCTTGTGGAGGGCCTGGAGGAAGCCTTGCTAACTTTACCCAATTTAATAAAGATAAACTATAAGATGTCGCAAGATAGAGGAAGCCCATTTGATCCAAATCTGAGAAGACTTTGAGAGATACTGAATTAGTAGCATTCGAATCCACTCTGTCAACCTACTTCAGTTTAAAGAGACAGTACTGAAACACAAGACAAGAAGAAGTGGAGACAGGACTCAGCTCCACAGGCAGAAGGGAGAAGACTCCTTCCAAGCAGGCGGCTGCCAAGGGCTGCCAAGGGCTGCGGCTTTGCCCTACCCGGCAGCACTTTTCAGGGTCCACCTCCCCCTCATTCTGCATCATCAGGTAAGGCGACAGGGTGGGTTCCCAGAATGAATTCCTTACTTTCCAAAGGAATGTGGGAAAACAACTTCACACATACACAGGAGAGCAACCTGAAGTGGAGAGGAAACCTCATCTGTTGCCGCCTCCTTGTAACAAAGTGAAAACAGGAAGCAGAGTGGGAAACCCTAGCGAAATCCTGAAGGACAATAGGAATTCAGAGACAGTTTACAACCCTCCTCTCTGGGAGTCCTCTTGCTTTTCTTTTCCTCATTCCTATTTTGTGTGGACAGCTTCACAAGCTACCCAAGAAATTAATGTAAGAATCTGAGATGTGAATTATTCTTTGCTTCTCCCCAAAAGCATTGTGCACTGTTTCTTCTGTCTTAAAAGCTGTGTTTGTAGCCACAAATCTTACTTGAATTTGAAACATTGAAGTCACATGAAAATCACATTGCAGAGGGCAAACAAAAATAAAACCTGTTTAAAAACTTGTCAAAGGACTTCTCTGTTACTCAGGCATGGAAGCGAGGGGCATGTTAACAAGCAGATTAGATATGATTCTAATTAGACACTTAAAATTCAAGTGATGACTCGGGAAGTCTTCATTTAATTGTATTTTTTAAAAAGCACGATCAGTCAAAATGAGTTCTCTCCAAATCACAGTTAGGTGCAGATTTGTTTTTGAAACACACACACTAGGTATTTTATTTGCAGTAATTTAATTTTAAGAGTGAAGTTTTCCAATTTTACAACTTTATCAGGAGTATGTTTTAATATTTTGTCCATTTCAAAGGAGATAATTATGAAATTATCTGAGAGGCAGAAGAACTACAATTCTCAAAATGAACCATGGAGTACTGGGGAAAGTTTTTTACTATGTCATCAGGACTCCGCACAAAACCATTGTGCATTCATTCATTCAATAGATATTTACTGAAAAATACTAAGTGACAGACACGTTTTTGGAAGACCCTGTGTGTAGAAACATAAACAGGACCAGTCTCCTCCCTGTCCCTATAGGAACATGAACACTCAGAGAAAGGAGATCATGAGAAAGACCAGTTTCACAATGTGGTACAGTCAACTGCCAATCACATAGGATGACAGGGGAATTCACCCCACAGGTACCTGATTCAGCCTTGAAATCAGGAATGTCAAGAAAAGTTGGATTTGAGATCTGACCACAGCTGAATAAACATCACTAAACCAACCCCCCCTCCCCTACAAACGACATTTCTTTCATAGTCTGATGTAATGTTCAAGGTTTCATTTCTACTGAAAATTCTCTTACTTATGTGAATCCAACTGCGACCTCAAATTGAGGAGACCTTCAGAAATGAACCCCTACCGACTGCCACCATCATCTGCTCAAAGTTTCCCTGGGGCTTCCCTTGTGGTCCAGGGATAAGAATCCACCTGTGCATGCAGGAGACGTGGGTTCCATCCCTGGTCTGGGCAGATCCCATGTGCCATGGAGCAGCCACGGCTGTATGCCACAACTACCCAGCCTGTGCTCGAGAGCCCGGGAATTGCAACTACTGAAGCCCGCGCACCCTACAGCCTGTGCTCGGTCCCAAGAGAAGCCACTGCAAAGAGAAGCCCGTGAACCGCAACTGGAGAGCAAAACGAGAGCAGCCCCCAGTTACCTGAACTAGAGAAAGCCGGCGGGCAGCAACCAAGACCCAGTGCAACCAAAACTAAATAAATAAATTTTTTTTTAAATAAAAGAAAGCTTCCCTTCAGTTTGTACTTACTACCTTTCACATAAATCCAAGCATATTTTTTTAGCTTCCACTTTTCCATGCGTTTTCTTCATCCCAGCTCCCATATCATCTATTCATTCACGCCCCTGAAATTACCCTACTTAGGGAAGGCTTAGGGTGCAAATGAGCGTGGAGAGACCCAGGCACCGAGCAGACAGTCTCGTTCTCACATATTGTCATTAACAGCATGTTATTTACTTCTGAAGTCACAGATCATAGGCTGAGAATTCAACTGAAGCATCTCTTCGATGGGGTCTTCTAATACCAAGTCTCACTGAGGATGGTTTTTTAAAAACTAAATAATCTGTTTGTAAGATCAACAAAGGTCCGTCTAGTGAAGGCTATGGTTTTTCCAGTGTTCATGTATGGATGTGAGAGTTGGACTGTGAAGAAAGCTGAGTGCCGAAGAATTGATGCTTCTGAATTGTGGTGTTGGAGAAGACTCTTGAGAGTCCCTTGGACTGCAAGGAGATCCAACCGGTCCATCCTAAAGGAGATGAGTCCTGGGTGTTCATTGGAAGGACTGATGCTGAAGCTGAAACTCCAATACTTTGGCCACCTCATGCAAAGAGTTGACTCGTTGGAAAAGACCCTGATGCTGGGAGGGATTGGGGGCGGGAGGAGAAGGGGACGACAGAGGATGAGATGGCTGGATGGCATCACCGACTCAATGGGCATGAGTTTGAGTAAACTCCGGGAGTTTGTGATGGACAAGGAGGCCTAGTGTGCTGCAATTCATGGGGTTGCAAAGAGTTGGACACAACAGAGCGACTGAACTGAAGATCATCAGTTCAGTTCAGTTCAGTCGCTCAGTCGTGTCTGACTCTTTGTGACCCCATCGACTGCAGCGTGCCAGGCCTCCCTGTCCATCACCAACTCCCGGAGCTTAGTCAAACTTGTGTCCATTGAGTCGGTGATGCCATCCAACCATCTCATCCTCTGTCGTCCCCTTCTCCTCCTGCCTTTCAGGAGATGTAGATCATCAGGCAGCTCAAAAACATGGGGTCCAATTAATAGCGCACATGTGTGTATGTTAGTTGCTCAGTTGTGAATGACTCTTTGTAACCTCATGGACTGTAGCCCACCAGGCCCCTCTGTCCATGGAATTCTCTAGGCAAAAGCTTTGTGTAAAAATCTCCCCAAATGGCTGAGTGGCTATATTATCCTATATCATGAAATTAGAAGCTGCAAATCCCTATCCACTATGTTATGTACTAAATTAATATCACACCATCTTTTTATTTATTTTTCTTTATTTTTTGGCTGTGCTGGGTCTTCCTTGCTGCACGGGCTTTTCTCTAGTTGCAGTGAGCGGGGGCTACTCTTTAGACATGATGTGAGGGCTTCTGATTGTGGTGGCTTCTCTTATTTCCAAGCACAGGCTCTAAAGCTCGTGGGTTTCAGTAGTTGCGGCGCCTGGGCTCTGTAATTGCGGTTCAGTGGCTCCAGGAAACAGGCTCAATAGTTGTGGCACATGGGATTAGCTGCTCCTTGGCATGTGGGATCTTCCCAGACCAGGAATTGAACCTGTGCCTCCAGCTTTGGCAGGCAGATTCTTTACCACCGAGCCACCACGGAAGCCCTCTCACCATCTTTACAGGATATTTTTCATGCTTTGATAAAACACATTGACAAATTTGTAAATCCAATTCAGAATTTTTCAAAAGAACTCACAAATCTGTATTCATGCATGTTTACCCCCCTCCTCCTTACACTATGCCTCAAGGCTCCTCAGGTACTATTTTACATATCCACAGGGGAATTATTGTTCCAGGACACTTCACATTGTAACATGAGGAAGTTCTTTCCTGTACATAGTCCTTACTTTTTTATGCACTTTTTTAATGTGATACATTTGCCCTTTTATAAGAAAAGATAATGGATTTATGATAACTTTTTTCTTTTTTTCAATGCAAATGATATCTCTATTTTAAAAAATTTTTTCCAGCTTTATGGCAGAACAACTGACAAAACTACAATTTACTGAAAGCATTCAAGGGAATACTTCAATATACTATATACACTGTGAAGGGATTCCCACCAAGTTAATTAACACGTTTATCACTTCATATATTTACTCTTTTAAAATGAGAACACAGTTCTACTCTCTCAGCAACTTCCAATCATACAATATGGTGTTATCAACTATGGTCACCATGTTATACCCTAGACCTTATTCATCTTATGACTGAATGTTTGTACCCTTTTACCAGTCTCAACGTATTTCTCCCAGCCTCTGGCAACCACAATTTTACCCTCCGTTTGTATGAGTTTGACTTTTTAAATTTTAAGATTCTACGCAGGCTTCCCTGGCTCAGTGGTAAAGAATCTGCCTGCCAGTGCAGGAGACACGGGTTCAATCCCTGGTCTGGGAAGATCCCATATGCCGCGGAGCAACTAAGCCTGTCCACCACAACTATTGAGACTGTGCTCTAGAGCTTGGGAGCCACAGCTACCAAGCCTATGAGCCACAATTACTAGAGCCTGCATTCCCTAGAGCTCATGATCTGCGACAAGAGAAGCCACCACAGTGAGAAGCCTGCACACTGCAATAAACAGTGGCCCCTGCTCACCACAACTCGAGAAAAACCTGCACAGCAAGGAGGATCCAGCACAGCCAAAATAAATAGATTAAAAAAAAAAAAGATCCTACGCAAAAGCAATACCATGCAGTATCTGTCTTTCTCTGTCTGGCTTACTTCACTTAACATAATTTCTTCCAGGTTCATCCATATAGTTGCAAATGGTAGGATTTCCTTCATAATCAGGCTGAATCATATTCCTCTGTGTGTGTGTGTGTGTGTTGTGTGTGTGACATTTTCTTGATTCATTCACTGAAGGACACTTAGGTTGTTTCCACACCTTGATTATTGTGAATAATGCTGCAATAAATGGAAGTGCAGATATCCCTTCAAGACAATAATTTTACTTCCTTTGAACACATATATCCAGAATTGTGACTGTGGATGGCTTTTTTCTTTACCTTAACTTTATGAACTGGAAGCATAACTTTATCAGAAAAAAACCTACTTCCATAAAATTGGGAAGGAATAAAATATGCAAAATCTGTTTTAAGAAAAATCAAAGAAACATCTGACCTTTTTTTAAACAAAGGTTATGCAAAATATTTCTGCTTACATAATATTATGGATCATTTCACTTTTCACCAATTAATCATGGATTTTTTCATTTTGGAGGGAAAAGTAAAAAATATTGTAGACAGTTCTCTTGTTAAAAGAGACACTTCTAAAAAATGAATTAAAAAATGATAAAACTCCATAAAGAAATCCTAGGCCAGAAAGAACGCGAAGGCACCACATGGAGCTTGGAGGATTGGAGAAAAATTGAATTCTGATTGCAATGGGCATGCAGAGAGCTATGAAGCCAGCAGTTAAGAAAAAGATAATAGGCACATTATTAATAGATCAGGAGCAAAGTGTCCCCCCCTTTCTTCCTTTGATTAAAAAGGGAAATCAAGACAAAGCCACATCTAAAAACTCCTTTCTTTTATTGAAGAAAGAGCCAACATCCAAGCTCCACAAAGAAAAAAATATATATATAAATAACTAATCAGTCTGCGTGCCCATCTGTTCTGCTTCGCTGTAATGAGTGTTAATACAGCAACCCACTGGGGGGAAGAAGAAAGACTGCTAAAAGGGATTTCTCATTTTGAAGCTCTGGTATCCTTGGGCTACTGTTAACACCATTTCACATTTCATTGTGCATGTTAAAGATAATACACAAAGAGATGCCACATTTGACATGCGGATAGTCTGGAAAAGTCAAACCTCCCTATTACCCAGGGTTTGCCGGTATCACAAAAGATATTCATTCCTCGCCTCACACTCATTTGGTGACATGGCAATTGACAACATGCTATTAATGCCAAAGAAATAGGAATATCTGCTTCTGTTTTCTCTATGGGAAAACTCTCATTTTTTTCAAATAATAATTGTACAGAGATCTCTCTCAAAAACACAACAATAGTAAGTCCTATGTAAGATACACATTTCTGACGGATTTCTGCAGTGGGGGATTGGGACAAGGAGGCAAGGTGACAAGTGGAAAGAGAATTAGAGGGGGAGTGAGGATGCTGAGCTCTGGTCTCAGGCATCACACACCTGTCTCAGTACCAAGGCTCGGCTTCCTCTCTCTGAGTCTTTTCCTTTGATTCTATGATCTACCTGAACATATATCCAAGTGATGCGGAAGAATGAAATTACCACTTATAAAAAGGCCATTTCTTACCTAGGCTCAATATTTACAAACTTTGTTTCAACACTTACCCAGTTAAGATACACTTGCAATTTTTTTCCCCCAAATATTTCAGGAAGCCCTTTGAGGTCTAAATATTATTGCCAATTATGTTTTGGCCCAAGGGTGTTGATTTCAATTGCATATCCAGTGAAAAAATGAACAAGGCTTGGCCACCTTATTTTCTCTTTTCTATTCTGCCTTTCATAGGTAAAAATAATTTTTTAAAATGTTTCTTACAGAGAGTTGGATGGAAAAAGCTTGTGGTATCACTGTTCTTCAGCTAAGGAGTTTACAGTTTGGTGCCTTTACCCTGTAGCTAAAAACTCTATTCCTGATTGACTATATGTGTTCACACAAGTTCATGCATGGCTGACACTATTTCTGGGAAGGCAAGAGAGGAACACACCTGATCCCGATAAAGGCTCCCCATCCACACCAGGGTGAACCTATGCAGAAGAATCACGCTGTTCCTAGATTTGTTCCTCTGTGATCAAGGCCAATGACAGATATTCCTGGACTTTGAATTCTACTTTTTCCCTCTTCTTTGTGTGTGCTCAGTTGTGTCTGACCCTTTGCAACCCCATGGATTGCAGCCCATCAGGCTCCTCTGTCCGTGGAATTTTCCAGGCAAGAACACTAGAGCAGGATGCCATTTTCTACTCCAAGGGATCTTCCCGACCCAGGGATCGAACCCACATCTCTTGAGTCTCCTGTACTGGCAGGCAGGTTCTTTACGACTGTGCCACCTGGGAAGCCCTTTCCCACTTTCAGGACTTGGAATACCAAAGGGATTTCCAGGAAGTTGCCAACCTGTGTCAGTGAGGAAGCTTCTATACCAAGACACCCATGAATGGCATCTTTCGCCAGCTGTGCTCCCGGCTCATCATGTCACTTGGGACAAATCTATGTGACTTCCTTGTCAGTATCTTAATAACATCAGATGTTCTCCCTCTTTTATGGATTTTTTTGGAAATCTAGGTAGATTATAACATGCTTTGCAAGGCACTTATAAATGCAAGGTAATCTGTTGTGTGCACTCTGCTCTGCCACGTGCCTGCCATTACTTCTCAGCCTCATGGCTTTTCAGGAGCTTTGGGGGCAGTCAGTTTGCCCAGAGGGATCCCAGATGTGGCCTTGGAGAAACTGAGAGAAAAACAGATGGAAAGGAAAGAATAAAGATCAAAAAATGACTAGAACATGTAAGTTCTAAGTACAAAGTACTAAAAGGGCAAATCTGATTTTAATCTAAGCACAAAAAAATCATGATTCTTCCCAAATGGCCAGTGAAGGACGAACTGGGTGACCTGTGTGTTGAGACATATTGTAGAAGAATAGACATGATTCCTGCCTTTGAAGGGCTAGCGTTCAGACAGGGCTAACAGATCATAAACATAATAAAGTAAAATAAAATTCCAACTACTAATGTACACTGCAGGGGAAGAAATGATGGGCGATGTTCTTTGAAGTCATAGCATATTTCAAGCTAATTAAATTAGTGCTTGTCTCAGCTATTTATCTATTTTTGGCTGCGCTGGGTCTTTGTTACTGTGTGTGGGCTTTCTCTAGTGGCAGCCAGCAGGGGCTACTCTCTAGTTGTGGTGTGCGGGCTTCTCATCGCAGTGGCTTCTCTTGTTGTGGAGCATGGGCTCTAGGCCATGTGGGCTTGGTAGCTGAGGCTCTCTCACGCTTATTTGCACTCCAGCATGTGGGATCTTCCCAGACTACAGATTGAACCCAGGGTCTCCTGGACCACCAGTGAAGCTCTCAGCTTCACTGCAACAAGAGATGTAGAAACACCCAGCATAATGTGCTGCCCTTAGCAGACCCTGGGTGAGAGACCCTCATTTACTGATGAAGAGGACAGTGAAACACATGTTGTGAGCTGCTGATCCTCTAACACCAAAAGCTACAACAGAGCTGCAGCTGGATTGTGGGAGAGTCGCTCAGTCGTGTCCTACTCTTTGTGATGCCATGGACTGCAGCCTGCCAGGCTCCTCTGTCCATGGAATTCTTCAGGCAAGAATACTGGAGTGGGTTGCTGTTCCCTTCTCCAGGGGATCTTCCCGACCTAGGGATTGAACCTGGGTCTTCCACATTGCAAGCAGATTCTTTACCAGTTGAACCACTAGAGAAACATTCCTTGGAAATCTCAGTCTTACTTCTGTGGTGCTGAAGACGAGAGTTGAATGCCACTGTTCTTTGATGCACATACTGGGAAAGCACACAGGGTGTTTTCCACACTGAGTTACAAAGACAACTTTTATACAAGGCTAGTGTGTTCTACATTTCTGATTCAATTTAATCTCCAAACGTCAGCCTTAAACACATAACTGTGGTAGATAAAAAAGAAATATGACCAACCAACACATAAGATATGAATTACCTAAACTAACCATTAGGAGAAAATGTGAGAATCATTTAAAAATAAAAAAGCCAGCTGATATTTCATTTGTGGATTTTGGTTCTAATATTTGAGTATGTGTATGTTTCATATCCTCAGAACTATAAAAACTTTCAGCAAAGTAATGTGACAACACTTTGATAAGATCTGAACGCTAGAAATGGAAAAAGTATTTCTCTCAAAATCTAAAGGCACATCCCTCTTTCCTCCCACAACAACCTCTTTCTTCTTCTTTTCCCTCCCTGCCACAATAAGTGAACCCATCCATCAGAGACCACTACAAACTCTGGCCTACGATCTCTTTCCTTGTGCTTTGCCTCAGGCCACACAATCCCAGGTCTGAGAAGAAGCCAGCAATGATCTAGTGATTGAGTAAATCCATCACTTTCCTGCTGGGCAGACGGCTATTCACTGAAATGAGTGTCCCTAAGAGAAAGCTTTGGCTGCCTGCTAGAACCTTCAAGTTCTATCCAGAATAGCTCCATTTCTGGATATGCCCTGAAAACCTAGAGAAAGCAAATAGATAAAAACTTTTTGTTGGTGAAGGGCTCAATTTCTCTCTTATACATGCACAATAAAAATTCTAGTGATGCAAAGATCACCTCCAGTAGTTTGTGATTTTGTAAAGGAAAGGAGTAAGGGTGGCTTGGGGCAAGTTATTGGCTTCAGAGGGCCTTGAGATCTCATTTATAAGATGGATAAGACCACATAAATTTTGAGGGGGTAGCTGAGATGATATAAGTAAACAGCTCAGCACAGCATCTGGCAATCAGTAAGTAATCAATACATGAGAGTCACTGTCACTCTCACGGCCATCACCATGACTGTGATGGTGACGAACTTTGCAAAGAATGGGGCAGGGGCAAAAGAGACTAGAAAGAAGAGAGATGAGAAGTCAGCTGCGGCAGCTTAGCTCTTCTTAGGAACAAAAGCAAAGATAAGCAGGCAGACAGAATACAGATGGAAACCAAGGGACAGCGGCTCTGCAGCAGGAGGGGCTCATGGTCTCCCTGCAGCTCCGTGTCTCTGCAGTGCTGGGGGTGGGCAGGCCAGCCCCCGTGGGGACATCCCGGGGCTCTGAAGGCAGAGGCCGCTGTGTGCGGACGAGCTGAAGGTCAGTGAGCTTCCCTAAGCCTGGCCACAGCTGGCTGCCTGCCACTCCCATCTTCCCCTCTTATATGTTTATATGCCTCTCTCCTTCACCAGCCAGGCTTCCAAGGTCACGACCATGTTCTAATTATTCCTCTCTGTATTCCTTCCAGCACAGGTCAGGCACACAGTAGGTCTGCAATAGATGTTGAGCAGACGAATTCTCTTGGAAATCTCTTTTCACAAAGAGACATGGGGGACTTTTAAGGAAGGGAGCTCTCCTCCGCCCCAGGTCCTAGGTCACCTGTATGGACAGTGATGTCCTTAGCATATATTGCCAATAGCTAGAGTTAAAAGTGTTCATCTGAGCTATTATAGACCACTTAAAATTATGTTCAGTATCTGCTCTCTAAAAAGACAGAGACTTATATATAACACTTACTAGTAGAATGGGATTCTGGAAGCATTTGGCGTTTGTATAGTTGTCCCTGGGCTTCCCTGGTAGCTCAGCAGGCAAAGACTCCTTCTGCAAAGCAGGAGACCCCAGTTTGATTCCTGGGTTGGGAGGAGGGCATGGCAGCCACTCCAGTATTCTTGTCTGGAGAATCCCCAAGGACAGAGGGGCCTGGTGGGCTACAGTCCATGGGGTCACAAAGAGTCAGACATGACTGAGTGACTAAGCACACACACCCACAGTTGTCCCTAATCCACCCCAGAAAATTGGGCTGCTTATTTATTTCAACAATCTTTTTTTTTTTTTGGTAACTTGTTTAGTTCTCAACATTTCACTAGGGACCGGAGATTCCAAAATGGGTAAGTCAGCCAGACCTTGATGTGCATTTCCTGACTGTCAATTAGAATCCAAAGATGTTGAGCAGCGCTTCTAAAACTCAACCATCTGAAAAATCAGAGGTTTGTTTTTGCTTTTGCCGTAATTTAAATCTCTGCTGAGCTTTCCATGACAAAGAACTATTTACAGAAGATGTCCTCAGAGGGCCAAACAAATTGAAAGTATAAATACCATTTCAGGTAGCACAAATCAATGCCCCTTTAGCCTACTGAGTTAAAAAACAAACAAGCAAAAAAAAGCACTTCAGTTCTCATGCTGCTCTCAAGAAAGGCACAAGACTTTGGGAACTTCATCAATTGTGTAGAGCTTGGCGAAAAAATACGTTCCGTGTGATCATCTACCTAAAGAAAACAAAAGGTAAGAAGCTGAGAGAACAGACCCAGGAGGACAAAAAGTCATGGGAGAAATAGCCACTGCTTCCTGATGTACCAGCGGATGCCATTCTCTGGCTCCTGACTCTGCACTGGGGGGTCTTTCTATGCACCTCCCATCATTTCAGTGATGTTTAGGGGGTCTGAGACCACGAACACATAAAGAGAGGACAAGGAGCTCTTCCCTAGCCTAGACACTCATCTTTAGTCACTGAGAAGCTATTAAGGAACATCTAGGGTTACAGGTTACGAGCTATGATGACCTTGCAAATGTTACCCAAATTTGCAGTCTACTTAAAAAATTATTCGAAATCAGCCCATTTGAAGTAGCATAATTAGTGAACATGATGTTCCTTCCTACTTATCCAGAAAAATGAACTTAAAAAAAGAGACCAGAGCTACAAGCTCAGTAGGCCAGACAACACAGGAGCCACCAAACTGGGGCCTGCCCACAGGAGACCAAGGCTCAGCGTCCAGTTGCCCCAGCCGGCACCTCTGGGCACTAACGCTCTCCAGAGATCCACCTTCGGTTCCAGCCTGACACATGAGGGTTTCAAGTCTTCATCTGAATAAAAAAATAAATGCGTGGTTTGATGATAAACACTTCTACTGGAGAGAGATATGGCAGAAAGATTAATTTAGAACCTGACCACATTCTATTCTAACAAGGCCTTTACTCAGCTGTCATCTCTAGGGATGGTCAGGCTGGGATCTCTAGGGGGGTCCAGGCTGAGGGGGTTTTGGTCCTGGATATGACAAAGGCATATCAGGTAGGCTGTCTGATATCCCTGTGTCGGGGAAGATGTCACCCCCACATCACCTATATTACATCACTGCCATTACCACCCCAGGAACGGTGCTACAAAAATGTGTGTGCATGCTAAGTCGCTTCAGTGGTGTCCGGCTCTTTGTGACGCTATGGACTATAGCCCGCCAGGCTCCTCTGTCCATGGGATTCTGTAGGCAAAAATACTGACGTGTGTAAAAGACATCAATTTTCTCATTCCAAGATTTCCCGGAAATTTTAAAGAATTTTTAGGATTCAAACTCAAATTTGTATTTGTAAACCATGTTCTGGACTCAGCTTCTCACTACCCACCAGCATTTTCGAGGCCCTAGTTTTTGTTTGTGTCTTTGCTGCTCAAGGGCATCCCTGTGGCTCAGCTGGTAAAGAAGCCGCCTGCAATGAGGGAGACCTGGGTTTGATCCCTGGGCTGGGAAGATCCCCTGGAGAAGGGAAAGGCTACCCCCTCCAGTATTCTGGCCTAGAGAATCCCATGGACTACACAGTTGCAGAGTCGGACATGACTGAGCGACTTGCATTTCACTTCACTTGCTGTTCTGAGAAAGGAAAAAATTTAAAAAGCCATGTCCAATGGACATTAGGATGGTCCTACTGGCAGTTTTAAAAAACATCAGAACATGATTAAAAATTTAAGTAAAAAAACTTGTACTTCTCATAAGTTAGTAATTATCCATTAATTAGTTTTCTACAACAAAGACAAATTAAGATTCTTAGTGCACTGAGTCCATCGAGTCCTTCCCCTGGCCCCAAACCCTCCAAGACTCATTAATGCCTCTGGGGTAAAGCCTGAGATACCCGGACTTTCAAGCTAGATACTGAGGTCAAGGTTCTGAACTTTGCAGATGAGAGGACTGGAGACTGAGGAGTTTAGGTGACTAACCCAGGGTCCCTTGGGACCCAGATGCATTGACTGTTTCCTCTTCCTGCTGCTCCAAGGTGACATCCTCTTCATCACATCAGGTGGGTCTCACAGACCACCCTTCTCCTTCAACACTCTGCTCCCAAGCCCACCTCTCTACTTCTGCTTAAGCCTTTACTTTTCCAGGAAGAAGCTTCATACCATCACACACCTTCCATCAATTTTCTCTTTCCTAAACTCTTACTCATAGAGTCAACTATTCTGCATTTCTCAGGCCTCTCTCTCTAAATAGACACTAAGTGCTTTGAGGCAGAAACCACCTTCTGTATTTGTCTCCCCTGTTATGTTGAAAGCCCGGCTAGACACAGAGTCGGAACTCAATAAACCCTCTTCAAAACAGTGACCAGCAGGCTGGCTTCGTCTCCCCATCTCTGTGCTGGCTATCCTCTGCCTAGAAGGTTCTCTCTGCTCACCTTTGTCTGGCTAAATTCTGGTTTGCATGAGCTGTCACTCCCCAGAGGTCTCAGAAGACCTGATAGCCCCCTTCATAGCTGTCATAAAGGGCAGGATATTCTTAATTCCTAACTGTCTGTCTATTGGTCCCATAAGTCTAGAGCATAAACTCCCTGGGGGATACAGATGATGGGTTTCTTGCTTCCTACTGTATCCCTAGCTTCCAACAGCGCTTAGCTGAGGATATGTGCTCAGGCAATAAATAAGGAATGGAGCTGTCCTCCAGAAGAAAGTTTGAACTCCTCATGGAAATCAAGGCTTTCCATCCACATCTCCAATCTCATCCAGCTTCCTCCAGGCATATTGCTCTAGCCAATCTAGTCTCTAGCTACTAAGCCCTGAACATATTTTCATATTCTAACCCGAAATGCCTCTGCTCATAGGCTCACCTTAGATAGAACGCCCTCCTGTTATTCATCTCCGCCTGTTATTCAAATTCTACCCATCCTTCAAGGTCCAGAACAAGTCTTACCGCCTCTAAGAAACCTTGCTCCAGGCCACACAGATCTGCTCTAAATTCCTCAGCAAGTGTCCACATGGCCTATTCATCACCTGTCTATGTTCCTACGAGTCCACAGTTATCTTTCCATCCTAGTGTAACCCGGCCTCGGGGAATCCCCTTTCTTCCAAAGTCAGCACTTACCTCTCCTCTTAGGACATAATTACGTACATGGTCTTGGGACATCTCCTGCGCTGCTATTTTATATTGCTAACTTTTGTGCATTTTTGTCTTGGCATCCTATCCCACTTATAAATTTTTCAAGGCAAGTCATGCTTTCCGTGTCAATGATCCAATGCAATTATTTACACAAAGTAGGAGATTAATAAATATTTGTTACTTGACGTGTTAGCTAAGAAGCAAAAGTATATAGAAGGAGAGAATCACAGGAATTACAAAAAACAACTTTTGCCAAAAGTGCAGTTGAAATTTCTGAATATTAGAGGCTGTTTAAAAAGGTCAAATGGTGATAGCATAATTACACCATAATTTGGTAAAATTACTCTCTGAATAAAGGTTATTTTTAAATAGAAACTTTTGCCCAAAAGATTAAAAAAAAGTATGAATAGGAGGGAAAACTTGACAGAAAAGGAATAAAAAAGCAAAGAAAGAAAAACATATAACCAAGATTGACGTCCCCCATCCCCACCCCTAGATCAGGAGGGCTGGCTGCAGCTTCCACAATGGCATCCGTTGATGTTTATTACAAGGTCTAGTTCATGACTGAGTTATCATCACGGCCTTCTATAAGTGCTTACCCAGAAACTCCCTGACATGAACAAAACAGCTCTTCCAGTGTTGCAGGGGGAGGGGGGAGGAGTAGCAATCTCTCTTCCCTAGTTTGCCACAAATATTTCCTCACAGTAATTATTTTTTGATGGACTGTGTCTAACTATTCATTTTATCTCACTCTGGCCCACCCCACCTCCCCCACCAGTGAGTACAGCTGCTCCTTCAACCACAAACAGCAATTTCAGAACACAGACACTGTGTTGAGGGATCAGTAATTCAGGGTTCAGTAACCTAGCAACAGGATGTCAAGACCTCCTAATCTGTACCCTCAACTGCTAAATATCCACACACCCTCAAGAGATGGGTCTGCAAACCCACTGTCCAAATCAGGTCTGGCTGAACACAGATAGTGGCCAGCAATGGAAATATCACAAAACAGAGGCACCTTTTTGTGGGGCTCCAAAAGCCAGAGAATAAAGGAATAAAAGGGCTTCCCAGGTGGCACTAGTGGGAAAGAACCTGCCTGCCAATGCAGGAGACCTAAGAGACACGGGTTCACTCCTGGCTCCGGAAGATCCCCTGGAGGAGGACACGGCAACCCACTCCAGTATTCTTGCCTGGAGAATCCCCTGGACAGAGGAGCCTGGCAGGCTACAGTCTATGGGGTCACAAAGAGTCAGACACGACTGCAGTAACGTAGCACACATGCAAAGGAATATAAACAGAAAACAAACACACTACTAGGAAACAGAGGCCACAGAATTGCCAGTTAGTACTGGTTCTGGGAAAAATCCAAGTTAGTCAGCATCTAGAACCCTCTAATAACCCGCACCTCCCATGTGTTTTATATGCCAAAGACTGAACCACATCAAGACAATGAATTTTAGTTCCATTACCAGGAATGTTTTCCTAGATGAAGACAAGAAGAAGAGAAAGAGATACTTTAATTTTTTTCAATAAATTAATGAAAACTGAATCCTCATCTCTGAGACATATTACCAGAAAGAAAATGAAGACTCATGCCCTCCTCACTGCTGTTTAGTTTGGTTTTGTCATCACCTCACCTCTCTCGCTTTAATGGACCTGGATTTATAAGGGCATCTGTAGTGAATCGTCCTCCATTTCTTAAAAAAATATACATATTTTGTTGGTTTCCTTTTCCTATCCAGTAGTGAAGGTCATGATACAGAAAAGTGGCATAACAACATGGCTTTTTTTTTTTTAATCAACCATTCCAGCAGTGGCAAAAATAAATGAAACGTGGGAGGCTGTTTATTTGTATGTCAAAGAGAAAGCGAAATTCTCCATAGGGTGACATGATCATTTGTTTTCCCCAATGAAGCAAACAAATCAAACAGGAATAAAACAGGAGCCTACCCTTCATCATTCATGGTGTAATGAGTTCTTGCTAGATTAACCATTCTCCTTCCTTGTTACACTCACTCCCAAACAAACAGATGTACAATGACATCAGCAAAATAGCCAAAGAACATCAATCCAAAGAGACAGGAAATGCAGCAGCCAGACTTGTATCCTTTTTAAACATTAGCTGACTTCTGGCTGGGGCCTCTGGGTCTGCTGTGCAGGAAACGGGCTCACGGGTAAGACACGTCTCTGGGTAGTAGCAATAATCAGGAGGATTTAATGGCACCAGGGGCCGAGGACAGGGAGACCCAAACCTGCCAAGGTTCTCGACACCAGGTGGCTGCCGGTGCTGTGTTGTTGCTCTTGTTTCGTTGCTAAGTCACGTCTGACTCTCTGCGACTCCATGGACTGTAGCCTGCCGGACTCCTCTGTCCCTGGGATTTCCCAGGCAAGAATACTGGTGTGGGTTGCCATTTCTTTCTCCAGGGCATCTCCTTGTCCCAAGGACAGAACCTACATCTCCTGTGGCTCCTGCCTTGGCAAGTGGGTTCTTTACCACAGAGCCATCTGGGAAGCCTGCCTGTGCTGTGTGCTTAAGGCCAAAAATCTGAGACTCACTGGATCCAAGAAGGAGTACTCAGGGGGGGCTTTTCTCCCCTCCAACTCTACCACCTGTTACTAGAAGGTGGACACCAAGAACATTCTGTCAAGAAGACCAGAGTATGTTAGCCACGGGGGAGACCTGTCCACTAGCATTCTGACAGCTGGTTAGATGAACAAGGCCATCACAGTGGCATACAAAGAACACCAATTCAAGCCTTGATTGACTGAGAGCTCTGAGGTCCTAAGCAAGAGGTCTGGTCAACAGAATGGATGATGTGAGTGCTCCTGGGTCATGGGAGTAGGGTGATGTGCCAATGTTGAAAATGCTACCTCTAGCAGTGATGCTCAGATGACAGCAGGCATGCAAGCATCAACATCTTCTGGGGAGAAAATGAAGACAAAGAAGACAAGTACAGTGGTCCAGCAGTTAAGACTCTGTGCTCCCAATGAAGAGGACCTGGGGTCGATCCCTGGGCAGGGAACTAGACCCCACATGCTGCAGAGACCCTGTGCAATGCAACCAAAGATCCCATGTGTTGCAATAAAGAACTGGTACAGTCAAATAAATAATTTTCTTTTTTTTTTTTTTTTTTCAGAAAAGACAAGGAAAATGTAGATAAGCTGGCGACAGGAAGGAAACTCCTCTTCAATGTCAAACAGTGATGGAGAACTACGGAATTCAGGGCCTTTCCTGGCATCACAGATGCAAAAACAACTGATGCTCATATACCTCTTCACCATTTGTGAAGCCTTTCACACACAGACTGGGCTCTGTCAATCTGCCAGGGTCTTCGGTAGATGATTTGGAAGACTCTGACAACACACCTCAAGATGTCAGTAAGGTGAATCCAGGTTTGGGCACATCTGGAGAGGTGAAGAAGGGGGCATGCTCCTTCAGACAAAGTGATAGTCACCCCATTTTTATTTCCTCTGCTTAAGAGTAATAGGGTTTTAGTGAAGAAAAAAAAATCAATAAGGGCATCAGAGCATATTCAATGGCATTTATAGCATCACTGACCTTATTACCGCTTGCTGGCACCTCCACAACTCAATTTCTATTGAATGTCTACTGAAGCTGTGTTTCACTGGGGATGTAAACACCCAGAAAGGAGCCTGCTTCTCCTGACAATGGTATCAGCCTCTCAAAGGAGCAGAGCGAACACTGGGATTGGGGGGTCACACTGAGTGACTTCCCTCCATGGCTTGCCAGTTCCCCACCCCTAATCTATTTCTATCACTACCTTACCAAGATGATCTGGAATGAAAGGTGTGGCTAAGACATCTAGAGAAAAGCAGTGACAGCTTCAGCATCACAAGAGAGGAAACGCGTGGTCCTCTCCTGCGCCCTCAAGCGTTCTGCTCTCCCTGTTGTGGACGGAGCTGCTTGGGGAGTCCCAGTGTGGAAAAGTCCTGAAGAATTGCCAAAAGAGCTGGAGAGAAATGGGGTACAAGGAACAGACAGGCTGAGCAGCTGTGGGGGTGGAGGAGACTGGCGGCGGCCAGAGGAGAAGGGAAAAGTAAAAAGGAAAGAGAAGGGGGAGGATGCGGAAGTTTTAATGACCGCTTTTCTTGCAAGATCCACTCAATCTCTGGACTCCGCTGGGGTGTCCAGTTCCTAGGAAGCCTCTGTGATCCCTGCCCACGTACTCAGCAGTTCTGGTACTTCCCATACCATGCCCGCGCTGCCTGCTATGTTGGTCTCCCCAGCTATCCACGAGGGACTCATTCACTAAGAAGGAAACCTCTCCTCAGGTCCTAGCCCAGGAACTAAGGCATAGAGGTGTCCCACACATGTTTGCCAAGTAGCAAGAACCTTAAAAATGGAGAAGATGTAAATAATGGCTATAACAATCCTAGAGCAGCTTTGGGACCTTAGACCTACACAGAGCACAACGAACAGTAATAAAACCCTCTGATGAGAAAGGAAAGTCATTCAGTTGCTGGGAAATAAACAAGGAAAGCTGTGTGCAGTTTCTTTAGTATTCCACAGTCCAAATGAGGCATTTTTATAACTGGCATCAATTCTCTACGGGTACAGGTTTCACGTGTTGTACTCTTTGACCTAAAAGTGTTAAGGCAAACCTTGAAAGAGTCTGACTTGTCCTTCACTTGCTCCAGGAACAACTCATTTGTTGAAAAAATATGGCCCATTCTGTTAAGGTAATGAATTTCTTAAATGTCAAGCTATGCACTAAAATAAATTACTCCCCAGTCCACTTCCTGATCTACCCTTCTAATGAAGATGGTCTAAGCTGGCAGGAAAAATTTAGGACCCTGGAAAAGTCTATCATGTCAACATTCCCCTAAAAGGTATCAAGATACTGAAACAGAAGTATTTCATAACAACCAACACAATGTAACAGCTATAGAATGCTGTCAAATAATGTTTAAGTAGATATGATTATTAATAAGATCCCCTGGGTTTTTTTCAAACATATACTTAACTTTATTTAAGGAATGGCAAAATCTTTGATAGAATTCTCCTCTAAAACAGAGAAACTTAATAAAAATACAAATACTACTCTAATACTTTTTTAAAGATTTCTTTTTTTGGTGTGGACTATTTTTCAAGTATTTATTGAATCTGTTACAATATTTCTCCTGTTTTAAGTTTTGGTTTTTTTGGCGAGGCCTGTGGGGTCTTAGCTCCCCAACCATGGATCAGACTCATACCTCCTGCACTGGAAGGCAAAGTCTTAACCACTGAAGCACTAGCGAAGTCTGGCCTCTTATTTATTTAAATTTGATGCAGACTCATTTATGCAAGAGTTAATTTCTCACTCTTTCTGAAGTTCCAAAATTCTATCATCATTTTGTTTCCTGACACAAACTTTAAGGCCCTTTAAATTCTGAATTAGTCTAATTTGGGTTCTTTTAAAATTCTCTTCATGGCATATATTTAGTCATGAATTAAAATTAATTCTGCTATGAGAAATTTCCAATCTCTTGTGATAACTGGCAACAAGCCAGATTGTTGTAAAAGCCAGAGTTGGTGTAAATAAATGAAGATGTTAAACTGGAATACTTGGAGTTGTTTCAAATTACAGCAGAGTCAAACCATATCCATTTAGTATTCAGTGTACACGTGCAAAGCATACTATATAGTTTTTTATTGCTTCAAACAATCTAGATCTAGCAGTATATATGTTAACTCCTTGAGAGAAGATTCCTTTTGTCTCTTTGCCCGGTGGGACCAAAGCAGATGAATGAGTGATTAGAAGGTTGTAACAAACCCTTTCCCCCTATCAATCTTTGGGTAAATTCCCAAAGAGAAGCAAATATTAGCAGAAGACGGACAAAAGGACAAACACCACTGGAACAATCTGATTTGTAAATGGATATGGTTTTGACTCTGCTGTAATTACCACAAAATAGTAATAGTTCCTCTGCTGGGATCAGTTATCTAGGCTTCAAATACTTTGAAAATGAAAGTATTAGTTGCTTAGTCGAGTCTGACTATTTGTGACCCCACTGACTGTAGTCCTTCAGGCTCCTCTATGCATGGAATTCTCCAGGCAAGAATACTGGAATGGGTTGTCATTCCCTGCCCTCTGGGATCTTCCCAACCCAGATATCGAACGTGGGTCTCCTGCATTGCAGGCAAATTCTTAACCATATGAATCACCATACTTTGGTCCCCAGTCAAAGCTCCATGAGGGCAGATCCCTGAGTCTCCTTGAGTCCAACTATTCCCCTCACCTAGCACAGGACACTCAATTCCACCAGAGGCAGGATGGAGCAGTTAAAAGAACCTATGCTTTGGAGTCAGACAGATTAGGAAACAAAGAGGATCTGCTATTTACCAGCTATGGGACCCAGGGAAAGTTAAATAATCTCTTAAATTTCAGTCTCCTCTTCTATAAAATGAATATAAACACCATCCACCTTGTAGGGTAGCTCTGAACATTCAAAGCAATGTCTGCAAAGCAACCACCATGTTACCAAGCACTCACTAGAAGATAACTCTCATTATAAATAAGGGAATACGTATCAGGAAGTATACATGCCATTAGATGATAAACATGGCTATGACTGCCTAAAGAATATTTACACTAAGCTTCACTCCCATAAAATTGCTTCAGGACACTCAAAACTGATGCAATCCCACTTTCCCTTTATCTGTTATAGCCCACAACAAATCAGACTGAAGATGGGGAAGTAAGTACACTGACAGTTGGCACGATTCCCATCCAAGAGGCACAAGAGAACTATGAGCAGATGCAAGAGTCCAGAAGAGTCTGAGCAACGCAGAACAGGGACAGCAGCTTTCAGGTGACTGAGCCCCCGAACCAGTGTTCACGTGGACGATCAGAGAGAGGCCAGACTGCCTGTGCCGTATCGATCCCACCTCAGAAAGCAAGAGAGATGGAATCGAAGTCAAAACATATCTCTGTTCTACTGTTGGCCTCTGCTCCCCGCAGCTGGAATCCATGTCTTTCTTTTGGGTTCTTGCAGCATTTTGCTTGCTTCTCCAACACAGAGCCCCTTACAGCCTATTTGGTGTTAGTCTCCACGGCACGAGAGCATAAGCTTCTCAAAAGCAGGTAAGCAGTGTTATTCACCTTTGCTCAGTAAGTGTTTGCTGAATGTGCCAATTTTCCTCTCCAGATGACAGATACAATTTTAGTCACTTCTGTGTCCCCAACAGGTTTTTTCCTATGAGTAAGAATTAAATTCAGAACACACTGTAAATATCTGCAGCTTACTGATTTATACAGCAACCCCATTTTCTTGTGGAGTATTTACTTAACAACTCTAACATACTGGCAGCAATGTTATCATAACAATAAGGAAAGGGATAGCATTAAACCAAATGATCATCATCGCCTTCTACAGAAAGTTGTCCCAGACAGTTTCTGCTTGGTTTAGTCTTCTCTCTCTTTCCAAACACTGTGACCATTCATTCAATTTTTCAATCAACATTTACTGCTGCTGTGGGCCAGCATCAGATTGGGCACATCTGGATAAAAGTATTTGTCTCCAATGGAGTGACTGTTAGAGAATAATAGATGCATAAGAAACTGCGATACTATAAGCTGGTTGATATGACTAGCATTAAACCAACTTACAAAGGAAGTCTGGATGGGTTCAAGGAAGACTATGCAGAAGGTGGGATCTGAGTGGATACTTGAAGAATTTTAACATAAAAAAAATCAAATCTGGGACTTGTGTTATCATCATCATTTCTAAAGGAGAAGAGTGGGAATATTTTACCATGGTGGTGATGACTAGTTTAGTCACTCAGTCATGTCTGACTGTTTGCAACCCCATGCAGTCTGGTAGCCTGCCAGACTCCTCTGTCCATGGGATTCCCAGGCAAGAATACTGGAGTGGGTTACCATTTCCTTCTCTGGGGCATCTTCCTGACCCAGGGATTGAACCTGTGTCTCCTGCATTGTACGCAGCCTCCTGAGTTACAGGCAGATTCTTTACTGACTGAACCACTGGGGAAGCCCCATATTTTATTATGAAAAAGTATAAACATATCATAACCTTTCTGAAGATCATCAAGTTTCTATTGCAGAAGTAAACTCCTGATATTGCCTTCAAGTTGTTAGCTATGATAATGAAATTACCTAACTGTGTTAACAAAAGAGGAAGTTAATTTAAGCAGGAAGCTATAAAAAGAGATCAGGTGTCAACTTGACAACTCACTGCAAGTAAGAACCAAGTTCCAGTGTATGTACACACACACACACACACACACACACACACACCCTCAAGCATATACACACAGAATTATGTAGCTGCTTTTTTTTGGTTACCACCAGAAAGTTTATTGGAAACTCAGCATAAAGGGTTTCTTATGCTCTGACCTCCTCGTGTACAAGCCATAGTACTGTCGTATTTGTGACACGGTATTATCAGTTCCACTGATCAAAACACACATGACATGATGAACGTATAAACAGAGAAAAAACAGAACAAAATGAAAAGGCTCAGAGTTTTGGGAAGGTTGATAAAATAAGTCTTCTTCAATCTGTAAGGATAAAGAGCCAAAGAGGACAGAAGGTTGTAAAAGAGGGAAAGAGAACTTGAGTGACTAAACACACTACACACATCAGAGAATGACACAGCTTCTTGATGTGTTCCCAGGGTCTAGTGAAAATCTGACAGTGAAAATCCAAAATGAAAAGTATTCATAATATCCCCAGATCTGATTGTTATGCATTCATTGAATGATGACTTCATTCAGTGGATATTTATTCAAGGCCCATCTTTTGGGTCAGGAGTCATTCTAGGTGCTTAAGATCTGATGGGAACAAGAATGGCATGGAGCTTTAAGCGGTCACTGTGAAAAAGAGTTTATGGTAAATCTTAATATTAGCAATCCCAAAAGGTAACCATTTATAGTTGTATTTTCATTGCCTTCTCCAAAGAGGGAAAATATAGGAGCCAACAAAACACCATAGGCAGAATGCATAAAAAGAATATAGATATATAACCAAATCACTTTGCTATACACCTGAAACTAACACAATATTGTAAACCAATAATACTTCAATATAAATAAATAAAGTTTTCGATTTGGGGGCTGGGGAGGGAAGCTGGCCACCTCACAGCTACTTTCTAAGACTTTCTTTCTCAAAATGTGATCTAGGGACCAACAGGACTGGGATCCACTGGGGATCTTTTTAGGAAAACAGAATCTCAGGCTCCACTCTGGATCTCAGTATGTGCAGCTCTAACAAGATCCCCAGTGACTCCTATGCACATAGAAGTTTCAGAAGTGCTAGTCTAACATATATTATTTAGAAGCTGAATTACAAGACAGGTCGCCTAGTATTTGTGGCTGAATGTTACTTACAGGTTGTTCTTTCCAAATTTTGAGACAATACAACGACACTGACATCAAGGAGAGGGCTCTCTTGGTCTTTTAAAATGTCAGCTTAAAAAAAAAATGTCAGCTTGGGGCAAACCTACAAATACTCATATGAACTTTAACAATGGAACTTTGAGGAATTCAAAATTCAGATCACAGGACAGAGTAATAGACATACACAATATATCACTCTCCATTAAATTATAATTCCCACTTTTAGATGCTAGACTGTTTTGAAATAAGGATGTAACTAACTAATTAAAAAGAGCCTATATAAAAGAAATATATTTGGTACCCCATAATTCCTTCAAAGAATGCAAGTTTCTGAAGACAGTTGGCACCTGCTTGGGATCAGTAATTTATAATTCTAAGGAACTTAGAGAAAACACACCATGATACCAGACCACTTTGAGAAATCCTGTCTCTTTCACATGGGTTATGCTGCCCACTGCTGTTGGACTTACCACTAAATTGACCTCTAAGTATCTGTGACTGTAGTTACTGATTAGATTTACATCAACTCTGATAATAGATTATCTCACTGGAAGGACTGATACTGAAGCTGAAGCTCCAATACTTTGGCCACCTGATGCAAAGAGCTGGCTCACTGGAAAAGACCCTAATGCTGGGAAAGAATGAAGGCAGGAGGAGAAGGGGGTGACAGAGGATGAGATGGTTGGATGGCATCATCGACTCAATGGACATGAGTTTGAGCAAACTTTGGGAGATAATGAAGGACAGGGAAGTCTGGCGTGCTACAGTCCATGGGGTCACAATGAGTCAGACATGACTTAGCGACTGAACAGCAACAATACAAAACTGAAAGCTTCTAATCTACTCAACCATATCTTACTGAATGAAGAGTATCAAATACATCAAAACTTGAAGTATTCCTAGTCTTTTCTTTGATTCTCAGCTTCAATGACTGGATAAGGATTGAGTTTTAAATACATGCTATTCCCCACTTACTGTCTTTCCAAGCATAAATAAAATGAAAGAAACTCACCCTATACACAATTCTTAGAGTTTTCCTCATGGATCTGCTGCTCATGGTATATTATTTAGTTTAAAGCACTTGGAGTACTGACATGATGCATCTTAACCTTCTATCCATACAACACTTTGTTTCCTGTTTTCAAGTTTCAAAAGAAATTCAGTCCTTCTCCAACTGCCAGAAAGAAAGACTAAATATAATCTCTCTTCTCTTTCAGAGTTGAGACTTTTCAAAATTGCAATTTAAAAGCACATTCTGGGGAAACTAGGAGAGCGGCTTCCTTAAAGTCTAACTTAGGTAGTAACCCTAACCCTAACCCTAGAGACAAAAACTGTAGAATACCTGGCACTTGCTGTCCCTTAATCCCTGAAGTTTCACACATAAAACGAACAGCTATTTCTTGAAGAGCAAGTCAAACACTGCAGTTATGAACAAATAACCTAATAAAAAACCAGTTTGGGCTGAGATTTCTTCAGAGATTAAAAACTAAACTAGGTGGCAATGTCAAGAAATGTCAAGGCTTTGGAATAAAAGGGGATATTAACAAAGGTTCAGCAAACGAAGGAAAAGACAAAAACACTGGAAGGCGGACCCATGTTTACCCTGGGTTGTTTCCTTTGGGAAAACGAAACACTAGCTTTCTGAAAAAGGCAGATCTAGCAAAAATGTGTTACTGAACTATAAGTCAATACTTTAAAATCTTACGGAAAGCAAAGAAAGAATCGCACAACCAAAGCAAAACACAGGTAGAAGCGTGGCTTTGCGTTCTACCTGCACTCCAGACAATGCTGTGTTTACCTGGGGCTCCACAAGCGCAAACGTCAGTTAATGCAAAGTTCTCGCCTCTGCTAGTAGAATTGCTGGAAGCCTGAATGGGGCTCAGTTCTTCTAGATGAATTTGGCTACAACACAACTCGGGCTTCTTCGCCCCAAAGTGATGTGGGCTGTGGTCCTCACCACTTAAGAAACATTTCAGAGTACATTTCCCAGTGCTAAGATTTTTCTAGAAACAGGCTGTGGCTCCTAATGCAGCTGGTTTACCATTGAGGAGGGAAATGATCCTAGCTGAGTAGGGACCAGTGGCCCCTGGAACACAGCAATCCTCTCAGCAAAGGGCTCTATGCTTCCTTTTAACTGAAAGTTTTCCACTCATGAGGTCGTGGAAAGCTTTTAAGGCACAAACAATAGAGGTGAGGCAAAGCTACTAAATGTTTTAAAGGCCTGCAAAATTGCTCATCAGCTAGAGCAGTTTGTAATAAAACTGTTCTGGGTCACAAGAAAGACAGAGAGAGCTCAAGAAAGGACAGGCAGAATCAAAAAGCAAGATACAGATTTTGCTCCTACCTTGTATAACTTGAGTAATCCCACCGATCCTGTGTAACACCATAAATAAAGTGACTCACAGAACTTCTCATGTATTATTTAGCTACAAAAAGGCCAACCAAAGTTTGTTCTGAGCCATCAGCTACACCACAGACGTGACCATGAAAAGGTACACAAATCACAGCCTGCCTATGTGCCAACAACACATGTGGTGGGCACACCCTCTCCAGTCACCTGGCTATGCTGGGGTCAGACTAAGAATACACAAGGCAAATATGATCTGATTTCACAAGCAGAAAACCACAGAACTTACTTTGGGGGCAACCCTTAATTTTGCTGCTTGGACAAATACAATGTTATCTAATGACCCACACCTGACGGTGACCCCACCAATGACGTGAGAAGTGCGTTCTCCCTTTGGACTGCTAAGACAGCTGGTCTCACTCCCACATTTGCAAAGAGGGGGAATTTTGCTCTGCACTAGGCTTTGGGGAGTCCAGAAACTAAAATCTTTTTAAAGGGAAAGAGCCTTTCATAGGAGATAGTGTCAGGAAGCTCGCCTTGAGGAGGGCATGGCAACCTACTCCAGTGTTCTTGCCTGGAGAATCCCATGGATAGAGGATCCTGGCAGGCTACAGTCCATGGGGTCACAAAGAGTTGGACACGCCTGAAGCAACTAAGCACGCACGCATGGAGACACAGTGGTGATACCATCACTCTTGCCAACCAAACCGTCTATCTTGTTATTGAGAAATAAGCTCCATCCAAGAAGCATTCCATAACATTTTCATCAGGAACACTTGCATCACACACACACATCTAGGAGTTTAAGATGTATTCTGTGCACTATCCAGAGGGAAATTTCATATAAGGAGTTGGCTTCAACTTCTGATGTCAATGTCACAAAATATTTCACCTTCTGAGGACAGCCCAAGATCACGTGGGGATTGGTTGGTGCTTTTATTCATCTCCAATAACAGACTAACATTAACATTTATTTCTAAAACCAAAATTATTTATAAAGCATGAAATCACTCAATAGAGCATTTGCTCATAAAGTTTATAATCATGGAAAACTTTAGCTTTCAGATGCTTATCATCTGCTAATGCCCTTTTGGTGAACTTGGAGCAGAATAGGCCTCCAGTGTGCAAGAACTTGAAGGTAAATACAGCTGCTAACTTTTAATTCATTTGTTTCTGAATATACTGTGTATCCATGCCTAAGTTTTTTTTGTGCGTGTATAGAGTTTTTAGAGCCACAGAGCACAATATTACAACTCTGGATGAGCAGATTGAGATGAAAACCAGAGTTCCAAAATTGGGTAAAAATATACAATTTTAAAAAGAAAAGGCCATAGTGATTATTTTTGTGTAATTCTTTTTTTTCAAATAAGAGCTTTAACAAGCAATTCTTATGCTGGTGAATTCAGATATCAACTGACACTTCTTTTCTCTTCATCCTCAATTCTGATTTTAAAGAATAAAAGAACTCATTAGCACAGAAAACTCAGTTAGGTTTTCTTCCTGACCTTTATAAAGCCTTTCATCCAGATGAAATTTAATTAAGTTTAATATTGATATGGACATAGCAGAGGACAGGAAAGTTAAAGCAAAAGGACAGGCAATTTGGTTGTATGTTTATTTTGGTAACCTTTATCTAGCTCTGTGTGTCTGTGTGTGTCTATACACCTTTTGAGCATATCACAAAATACAAGGTGGGTACCTCACTGGGAATATCACCTCTGCTGCTTATCACCATTAAACCCCAGATTTCTCATCCATTGCATTAAAGCGTTGTTTTGTTTTAATCTTTTTAAGTTAATTAATCTATTTGGCTACACTGGGCCTCAGTTGCAGCATGTGGGATTTAGTTCCCTAACCAGGGATCAAACCTGGGACCCCTGCATTGGGAATGCAGGGTCTGAGTCACTGAACCACCAGGGAAGGCCCTAAAGCATTGCTGATAACCACTAAATGCACATATTCTTCTGGACAAACAACATACTCTACCATTATTAATACCCTTCCCTGATTTAGTGTTCCATGTTACCTGGCTAGAGGAGACCTAGCAAATTCTGTTTGGGATCAGGGGGAACCCAGGGAAGGGCAGTGATGAGCACCCTGCCTGGAGGAGCACTGGTCTTGGAGGGCGCCGGAGAGGCCTGCACGTGGTGCAGACTGTGCGCTCCATTTCACTGACCCCAGGGAATCGAGTAAAGGGGTGCTTCTCTGATGGAACCCTGAGTGATACACCTTCCATGAAACCTCTCTGCACTATCTTCTCCAGGACTGTACCTGGTACCCACCTACAGCCTCACTGCACAATTGACTCACACGCCTGGAATGAAGCCCCCACACACCCCAATTCCACCATAAAGATGATCTCCCTCCATCTTGTGTTCTCCCTTTCCCTACACCCTGCACACCAGGCAGGAAGATTTTTGTGTGATGCCACAAATCCCACGGAAGCCTTGCTTTCCTGTTTTCATGCCTAAGGGCTAGAAGACCCTGCCTTTTCCACCATGGACCTGGCAGGATGAGGTTACTAAACACTGGAGGAAGACTGTATGGAGAGTCACAGTTAGATACAAACTCACAGCAGCTAAAATGTGGGTTTATAAATACATTAGCAATAGAAATCTTAATTTTGAGATGATGTTGTGGTCACTGCAAATCTTTCTGACTAAAACTGTTTTCAGAAGATTCAAATAATAATTTTCTCTGAAAAAGGCTCCATTATCAATATTGAGGCTTCCCTGCTGGCTCAGATGATAAATAATCTGCCTGCAATCCAGGGGACTTGGGTTCAGTCTCTGGGTCAGGAAGATCCCCTGGAGAAGGAAATGGCAACCCACTCCAGGGTTCTTGCCTGGAGAATCCCAGGGACGGGGGAGCCTGGTGGGCTGCCGTCTGTGGGGTCGCACAGAGTCGGACACGACTGAAGTGACTTAGCAGCAGCGGCAGCAGCAGTCTTATTTCAGACCCAATGGTCACATATTTTAAAGGGGTCACTAAGAAATGGGAAAGAACAGAAGTAGGGCCAATATATTACAACAACTATTACTGGAGCATAACTTTAAAAACTGTCAATCATTGCATGGTACATCTATAACATATAATGTTGTCCATCAACTACACTTCAGTTTTGTTTTGTTTTTTTCTTTTAAAAAGGAGACAAGAAGTGGGAGGGAACAGAATAACCTACAAAGAGAGAGAAATAATCAAGTCACCAAAGAAAAACTTCTCCTTGTAAAGTTTACCCCTCCCAGTGGCTACTCAGGACACCTCTCCCTTCAGGAAATGGGATCCAAGAGGAAAGGAGCCCTGAGCTTTCCCTGTCGAAATCTCAAAAGAGCTCGAGGTGGTAGCATGTGAGTGGAAGGTCGTCTCTGGAGACCCGGGTCAGCACATATTCAGCAAGCACTTATTCAACACTCATGCCCAGGACTGGGCAAAAGCTATAGGGTATCTAATACAGAGTGAGGTTAAGTCAGAAAGAGAAAAACAAACATGGTATTTTAACATGTGTATGTGGAATCTAGAAAAATGGTATGGATCAACCTATTTCCAAGGCAGAAACAGAGACACAGATGCAGGAGACGGACATGTGGACGTAGCGGAGGTGGGGTGGGGGCTGGAAGAATTGGGAGATGGGGCGTCACATACACACCGTACCGTGTGTTATCAGAGAGCGAGTGGAAGCTACTGCAGAGCGCTGGGCGCTCAGCTCAGGGCCCTGTGATGACCTAGAGGGTGCGGTGGGGGAGGAGGGAGGTCCAGGAGAGATGGGCTATATGTACACAGACAGCTGATTCACCTCATTATACAGCGGAAAGGAACACAGCATTGTAAACCAATTGTATTCCTAAAAATAGATGCTATGAAGGTACTAAAAGCTTAGCTTATACCCTGTAAGCAATTAAAAAGCAACTAAAAACAACACCACTTAATGGCAGTTTGTGCAAACGGCAGAGTGAGCATTTGAGACGAAGGTCCCGAGTACTCTAAGAGGACCATCCAGGACACCTCTCAGAGACGAGTCCCTCTAAGGACTTGAAGGGTAAAGCAGCATTTCTCATGTTGACAAGATGAACAAGGTAAGGTGGTGGAAGGCGCGCTGACCTCCACGCAGAGTGAAGATATGAGCAAAGTTTAGGAGATTTGACAAGGATGTCATGCTCTAAATAAATAGGTCTGAGGAGGGAGTGTCAGGAAATGAGACTGCTTAGGGAGACAGGGGCTGGATAATGAAGGGCCTTGCCAAGACTCTGTAAACCACTGATGTCAACACAGGGGTGAAATGATCAGATTTTTGTGTTAGTAATGTCATTTCTGGGAACAGAAGGGGCTGGGCTAAGGGCAAGGAGGTTGGTATGAAGGATTCCAGTGGTAGTCTAATAGCTAGATGAGAGATGGTGAGCATCCCCATCCAAACACTGAACCAAGTAAGAAAAGGACACAAAAAATATCATTTAGGAGGCAAAATAATAGGAGTGTGATGACTATTTATGTGCAGATGTTCATTCAGGAAGAAAGTGAAATCTAGGCTAATTGAGAGGTATTTGGCATGAAGAGCAACTGGGCGAATGGTAAAACCATCACCCAAATGTTATCTTTGAGGTGGTAGTGGAGAAAAAGAGGAGACAAATGAATGGACAGGACTGAAGCACAGGACAACTTCAGAGAACAGACACAAGCCAGGAAATAGGCAAGTAGAAGAAACCGCCATGAATGTGACTATTGAGCAAAGCAGACAGTGTTTGACCTTCTACAATCATGGACCCTTAAAATGCTGATCAATGCCATGAACCTAATCCCTAAAAAGGCACATTTGCAAATACAGAAAAGGCATGATTTAGAGGACGTTCATCTGTGAACTCACAGATTAAGTGTTCCTAGTATAAAGTAAGAAGAGAAGAGGGCTTAGGAAGGAAATAATTACCAAATAGGGTCCAAAAGAAACTGCAAGAGCTGCCAAGAAAAACTATGCCTCCACAGTGACTGCATATCACTTCTTCTATAAATGTATATGAAATAGTGAGTAGTATAGATCGATAGCACTGGGCTACAAAGCAGAGTTCTAGTTTGGTGGCTTTTTTTTTTTTTAATTTTATGGACAATTTCTAACATATTCAAAGTAGAGGGAACAGTAGAGTCCCTTGTATCCTGTGTCTGAACCTCAAGAATTGTCAACTCATATAATTTCACTTCACTCCTAAATATCAGTGTCTACCCATGAAAGGACCATACTAAAAAAAACATAGCCATGACAGCATCATCACATCTTAAAAAATAATAATATTTTATTTATATTTATAAATATTTATAAAAAATATCCTTAAAATCATCAAGTATCCAGTTAACATTCAACTTGCCCCAATTGCCTCACATTTTTTCATTTTTTTTTTTTTTTTTAATTTTTTTATTAGTTGGAGGCTAATTACTTCACAACATTTCAGTGGGTTTTGTCATACATTGATATGAATCAGCCATAGATTTACACTTATTCCCCATCCCGATCCCCCCTCCACCTCCCTCTCCACCCGATTCCTCTGGGTCTTCCCAGTGCACCAGGCCGGAGCACTTGTTTCATGCATCCCACCTGGGCTGGTGATCTGTTTCACCATAGATAGTATACATGCTGTTCTTTTGAAACATCCCACCCTCACCTTCTCCCACAGAGTTCAAAAGTCTGTTCTGTATTTCTGTGTCTCTTTTTCTGTTTTGCATATAGGGTTATCGTTACCATCTTTCTAAATTCCATATATATGTGTTAGTATGCTGTAATGTTCTTTATCTTTCTGGCTTACTTCACTCTGTATAAGGGGCTCCAGTTTCATCCATCTCATTAGGATGGTTCAAATGAATTCCTTTTGACGGCTGAGTAAAATTCCATGGTGTATATGTACCATAGCTTCTTATCCATTCATCTGCTGATGGGCATCTAGGTTGCTTCCTGTCCTGGCTATTATAAACAGTGCTGCGATGAACATTGGGGTGCACGTGTCTCTTTCAGATCTGGTTTCCTCAGTGTGTATGCCCAGAAGTGGGATTGCTGGGTCATATGGCAGTTCTATTTCCAGTTTTTTAAGAAATCTCCACACTGTTCTCCATAGTGGCTGTACTAGTTTGCATTCCCACCAACAGTGTAAGAGGTTCCCTTTTCTCCACACCCTCTCCAGCATTTATTGCTTGTAGACTTTTGGATAGCAGCCATCCTGACTGGCGTGTAATGGTACCTCATTGTGGTTTTGATTTGCATTTCTCTGATAATGAGTGATGTTGAGCATCTTTTCATGTGTTTGTTAGCCATCTGTATGTCTTCTTTGGAGAAATGTCTGTTTAGTTCTTTGGCCCATTTTTTGATTGGGTCATTTATTTCTCTGGAATTGAGCTGCAGGAGTTGCTTGTATATTTTTGAGATTAATCCTTTGTCTGTTTCTTCATTTGCTATTATTTTCTCCCAATCTGAGGGCTGTCTTTTCACCTTACTTATAGTTTCCTTTGTAGTGCAAAAGCTTTTAAGTTTCATTAGGTCCCATTTGTTTAGTTTTGCTTTTATCTCCAATATTCTGGGAGGTGGGTCATAGAGGATCTTGCTGTGATTTATGTCGGAGAGTGTTTTGCCTATGTTCTCCTCTAGGAGTTTTATAGTTTCTGGTCTTACATTTAGATCTTTAATCCATTTTGAGTTTATTTTTGTGTTGTGTTAGAAAGTGTTCTAGTTTCATTCTTTTACAAGTGGTTGACCAGTTTTCCCAGCACCACTTGTTAAAGAGGTTGTCTTTTTTCCATTGTATATCCTTGCCTCCTTTGTCAAAGATAAGGTGTCCATAGGTTCGTGGATTTATCTCTGGGCTTTCTATTCTGTTCCATTGATCTATATTTCTGTCTTTGTGCCAGTACCATACTGTCTTGATGACTGTGGCTTTGTAGTAGAGTCTGAAGTCAGGCAGGTTGATTCCTCCAGTTCCATTCTTCTTTCTCAAGATTACTTTGGCTATTCGAGGTTTTTTGTATTTCCATACAAATTGTGAAATTCTTTGGTCTAGTTCTGTGAAAAATACCGTTGGTAGCTTGATAGGGATTGCATTGAATCTATAGATTGCTTTGGGTAGAATAGCCATTTTGACAATATTGATTCTTCCAATCATGAACACGGTATGTTTCTCCATCTGTTTGTGTCCTCTTTGATTTCTTTCATCAGTGTTTTATAGTTTTCTATGTATAGGTCTTTTGTTTCTTTAGGTAGATATACTCCTAAGTATTTTATTCTTTTTGTTGCAATGGTGAATGGTATTGTTTCCTTAATTTCTCTTTCTGTTTATTTTCAGTCCAGTTAAATCAGGATCCAAACAAGGTGCACACATTGTCCTGGCTGGTGAGCCTCTACAGTCTCTTAATCTACAGGTTCCCCTTGCATGTCTGTCTTTTTTCTTTTTTAAACTCCCTTACTTATTTATTCTGTAAAATTGTTTCATTTTGTTTAATTTTGCTGACTGCATCCTTGAAGTATCATTTAAAAGTTATTTTATTCCTCTGCATCCTGTATCTTGGTACTTGGATGTAGAGATTCGATTAGATTCAGGGTCAATATTTTAGAAAGAATACTTCCTAGGGAGTGTTGATTCCATCAGTAGACATACAAGCAGAGTTTTGTAAAAGATGGGGCTGACAAATCATGCTTATGTGCTGTGGAAAAGAAGTCAGTGGAAAAAGGCAAGGTTGAGGAACAGGAAAAAAGCATGGCATAAAAGACACTGGATGATGAAAAATGAAACAGAAAAATATAAAAACCAACCATTTCCTCTACTCATAAACCACCACACTCTTGGACCATTTCAAGTAACCCTGAGCATCTCTCCAGAGCATTCGAGGTAGTAACTGACACCCATCACAATAATCCTAAAGGCATCAAGAAGAAAAGACTAAATTATTTTGCATTTACTTTGATCAAAAGTGTGAAGCATTTCCTGATTTTTGAAGTGTCTATTATTAGAATGTTCAGAATTAGAAGCTTCTGTGCTTAAAGAATTAACCTCCCAAGAAAATTCATTGCAGAGGGGTCTCTATCATATAACTCATATGAGTAACAATTTTGTCTATAAACACAAAGTCTATATAATCACATCCTTCAACCCTACAAGGGAAATATTTAGCCAATAGTATAACATTGACATAAAACAGTAATAAAAAGGGAGATCTAAGGTTATGTATGCCCTTTGAATTAATTTTTGCCATTTTCCTGACATGACATTTTTTCTAAGGACCAGAACATTTTACAAAATGCAACTGTAAGAAAGAGAGTCCATTAACCAATGCCCCCTAAGGGACACATTCCTTCTGTCAACCTGCCCTCTGGAAAAATCTGTCTCATTGTCTGTGACTTTTCTCCTGTCCCTGCCTCAAAAGAACAAATTCTATTTCAACATCTACAGCAAGTATGTTCCGATTCACTGAGTGTTCCCGTGTACTATAATTACCCTGCCATTAGGAATAAATGCCAGCCCTAAAAACAAAGCAGGGCTTAATTTAAAGTGCAGTAGTATCAGGTTTTTCAAAAAGGGCTCAGATAAATTAGAAGGCTTTTCATTATAAAACTTTATATTCTGAAAACCTTCATCTAAAAACAAGCCTGCTAAAAAACATCTATAAACACATTAGTGAGGTGAGTTTATGAGGATGAATGAACAAGTTAAAAATCAAAGACTGTTTCTCAGATGCCAGTCTGTCGACCAGGGACAGCCCACTGTGAAATGCAAAAAAAAAAAAAAGAAAAACAAACACAGGCAACATATTAAATTTTTCGTAAAACTTTACTCATCCATTATGGTCCAACTCAAACATTATCTCTGTAAGGAGGTCTTTCCGCATTTATTATAGATGTACTCATCCACCATCTTTCTACTGTCGCCTATGGAGTCACATATAACGTGATAGCACAAAACTCACTACATGTGACCACTGAACAAATACTGTATCCACACTAGGTATCTGCACATATCAAATACTGTATCCACACATAACAAATACTGTATCCACACATATCCACACACTGAGATTACGACAGGCGAGACAGAATCTTCTTTGCTTGGAAGACTGCTTTCTTGATCTTCCTAGGATAGGGGACCACATCGTGTCTTTGTCCTAGCATAAGTCCTTCTTGGGGTTTGTTCTGTGTTTGTCAAATGCTTAGAAGAAGCACTAGTCTCAATTTCCTCATAACGACCTGGTGAGGTGGATAGTAGGAATACTACATATTCATTTTCATGTGAGGAAACCAGGTTCAAAGTACTGTGACTTCCCTAAAGTCTCACAGCTAGTAAGTGGATACCTGGAACCCAGTCCATTTTGAGAGTAGGTAAGTAAGGAGACATATGGGTGGAGGTGAAAGATATAGAATCCTCCTTTGCAGAGATTGTGACAACTGGGTGCTGGCATCTCTTTCTAGGGCTCTCCTCATTGAGAGGCAGAGCCCTCCAAAGAGACACAAGTTAAACAAAGTGGGATAGTAGGCTGTACACTCCAAACTGTTGGAGGCTGTAATTCCCTGCACCCACCTCAGAGCAGTAGCTATTTTTTTTTTTAATTTTGACAATGTTGTGTTGGTTTCTGCCATACACTTTCAGAGCAGCACCATTTACAATAGCTAGGACATGGAAAGAACCTAGATGACCACTGACAGATGAATGGATAAAGAAGATGTGGCACACACATACAATGGAGTATTACTCAGCCATAAAAAAGAATGAATTTGGGTCAGTTCTAGTGAGATGGATGAACCTAGAGCCTGTTAGAATGAAGTAAGTCAGAAAGAGAAAAGCAGTATTTTTATAATTGAAAGAATTTTTGATTACCAGCTCATCCGAGAAGGCTGTGACTTATATCTGATCACTATGGGAAATGCTGCCTACTTCTCAGGACTGGGCCTTGTCCCCTCCTACCCAAATCCTCTGAACACAGTGGAACCCTGGCACTTCAGGTTCTAACTGGATTTCTGGGCCTGATACCCTTGTTTCAGGGACTCCAGACCAAGGGGAACCCACCCCTGCCTTACCATCCCTTCTGCAGCTCTGGAAAAGGGGGCCAGTTAAAGGGACTGAATGGAATAATAATCAAGTAGCAGGGACTTCAGTACTGCTCCTCCACGGAAACATGGGGTTTGGCAAGGAGAGATGTGGACCCCAGAGGAGTCAACTGTATCATTAGCCGAGAAAAGAACTCGAGGTAAAACGCTTTCCCAATGCTCCTGAAAGAACACCAGGCAGGCAAACTCTCTTTAACAGGCACAGTGTTTATAAAGGAAATCTTGTTTCGAGGGCTCCAGGAGTCCACCCTTGGGCATATGCCCATGGTGATCACTACTGGAGATGAAGTCTCCTTCTGAGAGAGAGGGAAAGAAAGTTAATGTGGTATTTATAGACTTGTAAGCTGGTGGAATATAAAATCTGGCATCCAGTGGCGAACACAACTTTGGATGTTAAAACCAGGTGACTACTCACATCAGAACAGCTACTGCACTCTCAGTTCCAAAACACTGAAAAGCAGGTTAGGTAAGATCTAGCATTACATGTAATAATCTCACCCAGAGCTATTTATGCAGGGCACACAGGAACGGCCCACAGAAATCAAATAACTCTGCATGTAAGGAGTATAGAAACGCTAAGTATATGATTAAGGGATTTTGCACCTAAACCGCAGGGAAGACCCTGCAGGAAGGGGCCCTCCCTTCAGGAAAATGCTTTATTCAGCTGCTTTATTCATGTTGTCTTCACATTTAAAGCCCACCATAATACTACTGTTATTTACTGACTTCGAACTGTAGTGTTTCACAGGAAGGTAGACAGAAAGGGGGAATGGAGGAGAGACCAAATAAATTAAGATGTCACACTTAGCATTAAATTCTTTAAAACGCTGATCTCTATATTAAATTCCAAATCACTGGCAACACGCACACAGAGCACTGACCCATCCAATCCACTGACAAGGCTGCCTGTCACATTCCTCTGGTTTAGAACTTTTTTTTCATGTACACAAATATTTTTGTTCAGCACAGAATGTATCCAGGAAGATGGAGATAAAGATCAACTGCAGAAGAATAAGAACTTTAATCTTAACAATCAAGCAAGTAGGCTAGGGTCCTAACAATATTTCTAGATCTAATCAAAATCATGACCCTGAGAGCAAAATTAACTTTCCCAATCAGGTCATGGGATTAGAGCCAAACTGGCAAATGTCATAGGGAAACTAAGGTTCCTAAGCAAACCTGTAACAATTCTAACTAGAGCTACCCTGTCCCCTCAATGTTGTCAGCACAAAGGGAGGGGGTCATCACCATTTATGAGGGTTAATTAGTGCCAGGCATTT